>NW_028288618.1:0-273919 GCF_059628265.1 Tinamus guttatus
GGGGCTGCCCATGCTCCCTGCCCTGCGCCTCCTGCGCTGTGTGTTTGCTTGGCCGCGAGCTCGGGGCTGCGCTATATTTAGCGCTGGGGCCGGCGCTGGCCCACCTGGCACGGCCGCGGCGGCCACGCGGGGAGGGCGGTGCTGCCGTGCATAATGCCCACTCTGTCAGGCTTCGGTGCGCGGCTGCCGCCGCGCGCTGCCCGGGGCCCCGGGATGGTGTGAGGCCATGGGGCCATGGGGCCCGGGCTGCTTCCTGCACTCCTGCGCTGTGCCCCTAGCGCTGCAGTCACTGGGGTGTCACAGGGGATCAGTGCAGGGTGCTGCTCTGGCGTGAGCTCGAGCTGGGGCTGCTCTGGGGAAAGGGTCAGACCCCAGTGGCTGCACTGGGCCCCTGGGGAGGGACCAGCTGCAGGTTGGAGAGTTTGAGGATGAAAATCCTGAGGGTGGAGGGCACCCTGAGGGTGCAATGAAGGTCTCAAGGATGGGTAGAGACCCCGAGAATGGAATGGAGGTCTTAAGGGTGGGGAATAGACCCTGCGGCATGGTGCAGATCCCAAGGATGGAGTGAAGCTCTTGAGGATGGGCTGAAGACCCCAGTGATGCAAGAGATACCCCAAGCACAGGGTGCAGATGCTGAGAATGCAGCAGAGACCCAGAGAACAGGCTGAAGACCCCAGGGGAGAGATGAAAATCTTGTGAAAGGGTGGAGATCCCCAAGGCGGGCAGGCAGCCCCAGGCCGCAGTGCAGCACCGTTCCCAGCGTGAGGGCCTGTCGTGAGGTGCCCAGCACATGGGAGTCACCACTGCATGGGGTTCAGCGAGGGTCCTGGGGGCTCCTGCCCAGCGGGGACACACCGGTGGCGCAGAGCAGCTCCAGGCCACGTTTCCTCCTCGCTCGGAGCCACAGCCAGGCAGAAGTGAAGCCCTTGCCCACAGGGCACCAGCAGGCCCCCGGCCGGGCCTCACCTGAAGGCGCCGCTTGTTGTTATAAATATCCCCGCGCAGCACTGCAGGGCTGCGGGCGCTGGCCAGGCTCCAGGGCTCCGCCTGTGCCCGGGGCCGGGGCCGGCTCCGCTCCCGCCCGCCCCGGGGCACTGGGCACGGCCGGGACCCCGCGGCCCCCCGCAGTGGCTCCGCCCCCTCAGCCCGTGGCCACGCCCCTTTGTCCCTGGTGGGCCTCCCGTTGGTGCTGGTCCCGCCCCCTGCGGTGTCGCGGAGAGGGCGGGCACCGCCCCCGTTCCGCCGCCGGGCGCTCCGCCAATGGGAGGAGCGGCCGCGCTCGGCGCCACCAATCAACCGGGGGCAGTTTGGGGGGCGGGTCCGGGCGGAGGGTGTTTACGGTCTCCATGGAGACGGAGCGGCGGCGGGCGGCTGGCCCGTGTTTGCGCATGCGCGGCAGGGAGCGGCGGGTCCCGCCATGGAGCCCGGAGCGCGGCGCGGGCCCGAGACCCCCCGAGGGTGGGGTGGGGGGGCGACTTGGCGGGTCCTTTGGGGGGACGTTTGGGGTGCAGGGACATGGGGGCACTCGGGATGGAGGGTGCAGGGAGGCTTTAGGGAATGCAGGACCATGGAGGGTATTTGGGGAATGGGGACAATTGGGGCATGGGGCCATCTGGAGTACGGGGCCATGAGGGCGCCTGGGGGATGGGGCCCTGGAGTCGTTTGAAGACTTGGAGGCAGAAGGGGAGGGTCGTGCCCAGGGCGCCGTGGCGGGCAGAGTCCAGAAGGGGAGGGGTGCAGGGCTGGGAGCGGCCGGAGATGGGACCGCGGAGGGGAAGATCCTTCTGGAGCGGAGACCCAGCAGTGGACTGGTCTTTTGGGACTGATGCATCCCAAAAGGCAAAGGAGTCCCCTGTGCCCGCACCCAGGCGTCCCTCCGTGCACCCCCAGGCGGGAGCACGGCAGGGTGACCCTGCAGGGCAGCTGCCAGCACCTTGCCGCAGTCACCGTGTCCTGTCCCCACTTGCAGGGTGGCTCTCACGGGCCACGTGCCCGCCCTGCGCCCCGGCGAAGAGCCTGTGCCCGTGATAGCCAAGAGGCCGTTGTGCGACGGGGAGACGCTCGCGGGCACAGCTATGACCCCCAGGCTGGCCCCAGCGGCTCCCATGGACGGAGCTGGAGCGGTGCTGCCCGAGGAGGCTGGGATGGAACCTCTTGGGCTGGAGCAGCCGCCCTGCCCTGGGAGGGCAGAGCCCTGCGGCGCGGAGCAGGCGCTGCCCGTGCCCATGTGGGTGCCCGCGGAGCCGCCGAACCAGCCCAACACCCGGGGGAGCTGCCTCATCCACAACTGGCAGGAGGAGGTAACCCCCACCGCCGGCATCCCCGCACCGGCCTGGCTTCCTGAGGGCTGCCGGCCTTTCGGGAGCAGCACCGGTGCCCTCCGTGCTGCGTCTGCGGACGGGGTGAGGGAAGGCCCTGGGAGTGCTGTCACGAGCACCCTCGGTCTGAGCCTGCAGCAGCAGAGCCTGTCAGCACCCCTGCCTGAGCCCACTCGCTACAAATAGCCGCCCTTGGCCGAGCCGGCGCTCCCAGTATGACCTTGACATCCATGGGATGGAAAGGGGATGAAATTCAATACTGCCGGCATGGATGTAGGGACCAATAGCGGGAATTTGTGCCGTAACCTGGACGCACGTTGTTTGTGAGGAGAGAGGAGGGTGTTGCAGTCTGTCATGGAGTGTCGACGTGCTGACAGCTGGGGATGCCCCGGTGACAGCAGGGACCGAGGTGGTGCAAGGAAGCGCCAGGCCGTGCAGTTTCCATCGGAGCTAGGGAGGTGTCTGCGCCATGGGCTGCGGCCGCTGCTGAAGACGCCAGCGCAGCTCGGGAGCCCTGCTGAGGCGAGTGAGGCTGAGCCCAACTGCTGTGTCCGAATGACCTTTGCATGCACAGCTGAGGACGCTCTTCTCACTGCTAGGTTTCTGTGGCTGTAAATGTCAGGTTTTTCACCAAGAGATGGTCAGCAGTGGGGCCAGGGTCCCCATTTTTGGAGGCTAATTCCTCTTGCACTCAGTGTCTGCCCAGGAAGTGTCCCAGGTTATGCAGAGCGCCCTGTCCCTCAGGATATTTACCCAACGTGTTGACAGCCTTACCAGTCTCCTCACCAGCTGCTCGCTGCGTTCTCACTGCCCGGCAGCATCCGCTTTGCAAAGGCCGTGGCTGCCGCGGGCCCGGGTGTCCCCTAACCCGGCCCCTTTGTGATGGACCTGCTGCCAGGGCAGAGTTGGAGAGCTCAGATTTAGTCTCAAGTGTCCAAGCACGTGAGAGCCCAGTGCTCACGCAGCACCCAACGCCCTGGGGTGCCTGCGGGGGCAGAGCCCGGGCGGGGGGCGCTGCTGTCCCGCTCCATGTGCGGTGCAGAGTGGTGTGTCCAGGAGGCGCTGGGCTGGCAGCACGAGTGCAGGCCACCACTGCAGAGGGACGTGTGTTCCCGGGGCAGCAGGGCGCCCTGTGCGTGGGGCGTCGTATGCACTCCAGGGCAGCGACCCAAAGGCTGCGGGTACGTTGCACTGTGTGCTCTGGCGGCCCACCAGCGCCGACGAGCACGTGGTGACTCCGTGACAAGGCGATGGGATGCCCTCTGCTGTGCCAGCTGCCCTGCTGTGTGGAGGCTCCGAGGGGCTGCCGGACTGCGCTGGAGCCACAGCGGGACTTTGGGGGCAGCCAGGGCAGCCGTGCAGGGCTGCTTCCCAGGCACGTGGGCACCTTCACCTACCTAGGGTCTGTGTAGCTGCACAAGGATGTCCAGCCCTCAGTAGGGTCCTAACCACGCTGCTGGCGTCTCCTTTCCAGCCTTGCTGGTGAGCAGGGCCAATGGGAAGGATGGTCTCCCTTTGGCAGACCATGCCCCAGTATCTGAGGCTGCCCCTCAGCAAGGTGCTCTAAGACGTTTCTGCTAAGGACTGAGAGGCACGAAGGCTTTGGCACTGTGCTAGGTCCAGCCTGATGGTGCACCCCTGTGCCAGGGCTGTGGGGGCAGTACGCGGAGGCCCAAAAACAAGAGTGCTGTTACCACAGCATGGTGGTGGCTGCACAGCATGGGCACGGCCCTGTGCTGTGGTAGCTGTGTTGATGGACACTGCTTGGGGGTCGGTATAAGTGGTAATGCCCACAGCACAGGGGCCATCGTGTTTGAGGCAGGGGGGAAAGGCTGTGGTCACCACATGCTCTGTTCCCAGAGAGCCACGAACGAGCTGGACCGCGTGCCGAGGCCAGAGCTAGGCAGCGAGGGCTACTTCTACCGGCACGGCCACCGCGGGCTGCTCACCCACCAGCTCTCCTCCTGGCTGGCCGACAGCAGCACCATGAAGGACTCCTACCTCCAGCCCTGGAGGACGGCGCTCCCGGGGCGCGGTGAGGCAGCGCTCCGTGCGGGGATGCCGAGCGTGGGCAAGCAGCCCAGGGGCTGACGGTGCCCGCGTCCCCCGCAGGGCAGCGGGAGGCCATGCTGGAGTTCATGCTGTACCAGAAATACAGGCAAGTCCACGTGCCCTCAGACCCTTGCTCGTGAGGCGAGAGTGGTGGCGGGGGGGAAGGGTGCCGGGGCCCTGCCCGGCTGGAGCCTCCAGAGCTCTCCTGCAGGAAGGAGGTGCTGGAGGAGACCTGTCCGCCGCCTGCTCCCATGGAGTCGCTCTCCAGCACGCACCGGGACTACCGCGCTGAGGGCTTCCAGCCCGCGCCGCTGCCCGCCACGCAGGTACGGCTTGCGCCGAGCGGGGCACCTCTTGGCTCGCCTCAGCTCCCAGGCCGCTCGCAGCTCACACCAGCTGCCCTGTGCATCAGGGGGAAGAGCCGGGGGGAGCGCCCACGCCCCCGGGGGGCCGGGTGCCCTTCTCCCCACTCATGGGTGCTGCTCCTCTCCCACCCACAGCCCCACGACTGCTACACGGAGCAGCCCTGCAGCTACTGGCTGGAGCAGGCGCACAGCGTGCCCGTAAGCCCCCGTCGCCCTGCCCCGCGTGCCCTGCACCGGCTCCGCACTGCTCACGGCCACCCGTCCCCTTCCCCTCCAGGGTGTCACCAGCATCTGCACCACTGACACTCCCTTCCGGAGGAACGCCGCCTTCTCCACACCCGTCACGGAGCAGCTGGGCCAGCCCCTGCCCTGACGCCCGCCAGAGCTGCCCCCGCTGCCGGCCTGGCTGAGCAATAAAGATCCGGAGGTGGCCGCGTCCTTGTGCTGCTGGACAACAAGGCCCCACTCTGTCCTGGGCCTACCTGCATGCCCCTACTGCCGCAGGCACCTTTCGTCAGCCCTGGCCTGGCCCGCTCCCTGGGGACGTGTCCTCTCCTAGTGCCCCGGTGACACGTGGCCCTCGGGGCCGCACGGGGGGCCCCGGGCAGTGCCGCTCCCCGGGCACAGGTGGGTTCCAGTAAGCGGCAGTGGCGCAGCCAGAGCATGAGCTCAGAGGAACGCACTGCAGCCCGCGGGCCAAAGCAAACCCCACGGCGGCGAGGCCTTCCCAGAACTGCCCTGAACACTCTCCAGCAGGCGCCGCGCCGCGGCCTCCACGGGGTGGCTCTCCGCACGTGTCCTGCGCCGGCCCCTGGCCCCAGCTCGTGCTCGAGTCGCCTCCAGCCCTCCCTGTTCTGCAGCCCCGGCGGGGGCGTGAAGCACGAGGCAGAGGCAGCGGGCTGTGGGGAAATCTGTATTTCAACAAAATAGTTTGCACTATCTGTCTGCTATATTTACACCTGGGGGGGGGGTGGTATTTACACAACCCGGAGTTGGAGGGCTATATACAGGGGAGTGGAAGGACAGTGACAGGGGCAGGGGACGTGGCGGGGTGCAGGGCGCTTCACTGGCTCCACCTGAGGGGCCAGTCCTGGCGGAGCCCCCGTCTTCGCCCCTGAGGAGGGGCGGCAGGGGCTGTCAGGGCCCGAGGAGGGAGAAGAGGAGGCAAAATGCCCGGGGTGGAGGCAGCCAGGCCCCAGGGAACGGGCTCAGAGCCAGCTGAGCCGGGAGGGGAACAGGAGCAAGGGCTGGGGGATAGGGAGCAGGGATGGGGACGGATCCTCCCTGGGGGAGGTGGGTTTTGCTGGTGCCTGTGCAGGGGCAGGCGCTGCGTCCTGCTCCAGGAGGCCAGAGCTGAGAGACGCAGGTGCTAGGTAGCCCCATGCGCTCCGGCGCATGCCATGGCCCCCAGAGCGCAGGGAAGCGTGGCCAGATATGGAGCACGGCGTGGGGCTCCGCGGGGTGGCGCGGCCGGGCTCACACGCCCTGGGGGTCCTTCCTCTCCCCCAGCAGCCAGTACGTCCGCATCTTCCCCTTGCCCTGGTGGTGGAGGAGAGCACTCAGTGCCGCGACTGAGCCAGCCCTGGAGTCAGATCCTCCCCAGCCTGCAGCCTGGCTGCAGCGCGGACCTCGTCCTACACTCGCCCTGGGGGCTCTGGTGCCACCACTTCCCACTTGGATGTGACCTGGCACATCTGCCAGGGCTCCCAGCTCTCAACTGCACTGCCCAGCTGCACAAGTGGATGCCTTCCCTGTCCCCCACCTCGTCCAGGCCTCACCTTCATCTCCACATCCCCGCGCAGCTCCAGCTCAAAGCAGCCGAACTCATCCAGGACTTCCTTTGTGGTGGACGAGACATGGATCTTCAGGGCTGGGGCACATACAGAGGGAGAAGAGGTGTCACTGGTGCGTGGGAGCAGGGTGCAACCTGCCGCTATGAGCCCCGCTGCTGGCCCCGGCACACACCCTGGCCGTTGGACTCCATGCGCGAGGCCGTGTTCACCGTGTCTCCAAACAGGCAATACCGGGGCATCTTCAGACCGACGACGCCAGCGCAGACAGGGCCTGCGGTCACAGGAGCGTGTGAGCTGCTGCGTGGTGGGAGGGCAGCTCCCAGCTGCAGCCCAGCCCAGCGCCTCTCCAGGAATATCCCAGCGTGGCACTTTGGTCACCCAGGGGTGTCAGCAGCTCCCCACAGTCCTGTGTCCTCCAGATGGGCCAGTGTGGGCCCGGCAGGGCTGACTGACCTGCAAGGCTCACGTGGGGCTCACCGGTGTGGATGCCGATCCGCAGGCGGAGCTGGTCATTGGGCCGGTGCCGGATCTTGAAGGTTTTGACGGCCTCAAGCAGGGCCAGGGCCATGCGGACGATCTCGTGGGCGTGCAGCTTCCCGTTGCGCACTGGCAGCCCCGACACCACCATGTAGGCGTCCCCAATGGTCTCCACCTGCGGCGGTGGGTTTGGGGGAGCAGCAGGCCCCGCACTGCCCCGTCAGCACCGGCCTCACTGGGAGCCCCCATGCCCAGCCCTCAATCCCGTCCCCGTGTCCCCTCGCGCCAGCACCACGCTGTGTGGGCTGCGTGCGCACATATCCCCCACCTTGTACACGTCAAAGTTGTCAATGATGGCATCGAAGCAGGTGTAGAGATCGTTCAGCAGCGTCACCACCTGGAAGGAGTGCAGGTGAGCGCGGGGCTACGAGCAGGTACGTCCCTCCCCGCGGCCTGTGGCACCATGCCGCTGCCCACCTGCATGGGGGTGCTCTCAGCTGACAGGGCGGTGAAGCCCACGATGTCGCTGAAGTAGATGGTGACGCTGTCGAAAGCCTCGGCCCGCACCGTCTCCCCACGCTTCAGCTGCTCTGCCACAGAGCTGAGGAGGGAAGGGGGCACAGTGGGCACCACAGGCCAGCGCTGCCCTTGCGCTTGGTGCGACCATGAGCTGGATCACTTGCTCCCTCCCCAATGCCCAGCGCCCCAGGTCTCCTCCCCTTTACCCAGCACAGGCTGCAGAGCCAGGCTGGGGAGCCCGGCGGCGGGCACAGGTTGGCACCCATCCCCGGGACGCCGCGCGCTCCTGTCTCGCCAGTCCTCACTGGGGCAGGATCTGGTAGAGCAGGTTCTCCGCCTTGCGCTTCTCCTCCAGGTAGGCCTGCGTCCGCTCCTCCACCAGCTTCTCCAGGTTGTTGGCGTACTGCTCCATGCGCGACAGCAGGTTGTCCAGGATGCTGGTGCTGCCCTCCCTGCGGGGACATGGACACATGGGAAGCACGGGGCCGCGACGCACCCTAGCTCCCAACGGGGTGAGGTGTCCCCTCAGGGTGGCCCCTGGCACCCACAGCCGTCCCCGTCCCTGCCAGCACCCACTTGTTGAATCTGCGGATGAAGATCTTGATCTGGCCGAAGTCGGGGCGCTCGGCGGGCTCCTGCGCCCAGCAGCGCTCCATGAGCACGGCCAGCTCCTCGCTGTGTACGCCGATGTCGATGTAGGGGCGGAAATACGGCTTCTGACTGTTGCGCACCTTCTGCACAATCTCTGCCAGCATAGGGGGATGCAGCGTCGGCACCGGAGTGCAGGCACCGCAGCAGGGCTGCCCCATCCCGTCCTTCTCCCTGCCCCGCCACCCCTCACCTTTGGGGCTCAGGTCCATGCCCTCGATGTAGAAGGGGCCGTTGCGCAGGGCAATCTCCTGCACGATGATGCCGAAGCTGTACACATCAGCCTTTTGCATGCCCTGCGGGGGCAGCTGGCCCTTCTGCAGCAGCTCTGGCGCCGTCCACAGCTTCTCTGGCAGGACAGGGCCACGGGGCAGTGAGACAGGATCACCCCATCCCACCCCATGGGGACCAACCAGGGGCTGCCCGGGCCCACCACTCACTGGCGTAAAGGGCGTGTGTGTCCTCGCTGTCGCAGGGCGAGCGGAAGCTGGCCAGCCCGTAGTCAGTAATCTTCAGCACGAAGCGGCTGTCCACCACACAGTTGGACGACTTGAGGCTGCCGTGGTGCCCGATGATGCTGTTGTGCAGGAAGGCCATTCCCTGCACCCAACAGGCGGACGGACGATGCAAAGCTGGCACCCTTGAGCAGAGCCCCAGCACCCATCCCACAGCCCAGCACCCTCACTGGGGTACCTTGACGATGTCATTGATGAGCGAGTAGCGAAACATCCAGTCCAGATTGATGCTCTCATTCTCCAGGACGTCCTGGTGAGAGTGTGTTGCATGTGAGAAGAGCCTTGCTGAGCACCCCTGGACAGCAGCACCAAGCACTTGGCCTCACAGGGAGCCAAGGCTTGGCTTGATCAGGGTGGCTTGACCCTGTCCCATCCATGAGTTTCAGATCTTTGACAACACTGGCCTGGGACAGGGACCGCCCTGTCCCATCCAAGAGCCTCCACCCCACTGGCACCACCATTCGCATGACTGCTGCCCTGCCAGCAAGTCTTGCAG
Organism: Tinamus guttatus; assembly: GCF_059628265.1. Classification (NCBI taxonomy): domain Eukaryota; kingdom Metazoa; phylum Chordata; class Aves; order Tinamiformes; family Tinamidae; genus Tinamus; species Tinamus guttatus. The sequence continues at coordinate 9,184 of NW_028288618.1, forward strand.
GCCACCAGGTGTTTGTGGTCAGTACAAGGAGGTCACCAGCCGTCAGGCTCAGCGTTGAGAAAGCCCTGGGACCCTCACGAACACAAGGTGCAGCCCCCTAGACTGCCTCGCGGCCCCTCTACCTGCAGGCTGCCCCGCGGGCAGTACTCAGTCACGATGCAGATGTTGGGGGGGTCGATGCATGCCCCGATGAACCGTGTCAGGTGGTTGAACTGGATGTCCCGCATCTGGAGTTGGAAGCAGAGCCGAGCCAAGATCAGATGGGACACCCACAGACTGGCCTGGCCCCATGTCCTCATGCCCCCGCTGCTGACAGGACCAGCCCCTCTGCTCCAAGCAGGGCACCCCAGCAGAGCCAGAGCCCAGACCCCACACCTACGTGCTTCAGCTCGAAGAGGACCTGCCGTGTCAGCTCGATGCGCTTCTTATTGACGTGCTTGATGGCCACCACGTTGCCCTGGGACAGAGGGGATGAAGGAAAGGTCAGTGCCACATGGGGAGGATGAGGGATGCACAGAGCGGGGACAACCAGGCATGAAAAATGCTGTAATGAGGACTGTGGAGACATGGCAGGAGCAAGATGTGCTCACCTTGAAGTGGCCGGTATTGGCGAAGATCTGGAATTTGCCATGGGCGGTCATCAGGGAGCCATAGCTGGAGCCGCGCTGGGACAAAAGGAGAGTCTTAGGGATGGGACTCCAGGGCCGAGCGCCCCCAGGGCGGTGGGGAACGCAGGGACCAGTGCAGAGTGGGCTCTGCAGGGCAAGGTGTGGGGGGCTCAATGCTCTATGGGAAGTGCAAAGTCTATAGGGGCAGGGAGGTGGCTCTACAGGGAATGGACAGCTGTGCAGGGGCAGGACAAGGCGCGGGGCTCCGCAGGTCTCACCAGGGACAGCGTGAGGCGGCTGCCTGCTCTCTTGTGGTACCGCTCGGCGCTGCCAAAGTGCAGCTCGTCCCAGCGGATGCGCCACAGCATGCTGGCCAGCTCCTTCTCCAGCATCAGCTTCCTGGGGAGCACAGCATGGTCAGGCACCCGTGGCCTTGCACAGGGACACCCAGAGGACAGGACGGGCGCCCCACCATGCCTAGTACCCAGCGCACCCAGCCTGCCCCACACTAAGTCAAGGGGTGCCCAGGGCCAAAGCAGAGGCTTGCTGGTCCCCCACTGACCTGAAGATGAGGAAGCTGGAGATGCCGAACATGACGAAGGTGAGGCCGGCGCCCAAAGCCACGATGGCCAGCATGGAGAGGGGAGCTGCAGGGTGCAGGGGCTGTTAGTGCCACCCAGCTTTCCACCCCACGGAGGCCAAAGACCCTGCAGTGGGCAGCAGGTGGACCAGCACCCTCTGGAAACCACCTCAAGAGCCTGGCAGAGCCCAGCTGGGGGGTTCCCAGGTACCCGCTGGGGACTGAGGGATGTGAGGCCGGGGCTTGGGGGCCAGTTGCCCCAGTACCCACTTTTATCGCAGGAGGAGTCATCCACATCGAAGACACAGGGTGGGTTGTCCAAGGGGGGTGCCCCCTTCACCCAGCGAATGGGCTGGCCCAGCCAGTGGATCTGCTTCTCCGCACCCGAGTAGTGTCCCACCACCTACGGGCAGAGAGAGCTGAGCCTGCAGATCCCACCAGCCCCAGGGCCTCCCAGCCCACCCGCAGCATCCTGAGCATCCCGGCCCCGGCTGTGGCATGCTCCCTGCTGCCCTGGCTGCGCAGGACCGGCACCAGTGCCCACCTCGTACTGCCCGCTCTCGGGATCGCCCATGGCCCACAGGTTGAAGTCCGTGTCCCGGTCATTGTTGCTGTCCATGCTTACCAGCCCGGTCACCCCTGCAGGGGAAGCGAGATCACGGTGGGACAGGGACAGTATCATAGCACATGTACCAGCACCACCGTGTCTTGGCCAGGCCGCCAGCCTCGGCGCCCACCCCGGCCCTGCTGTTACCCTGGAACTTGCGGTCCCGCATCTTCTGGATGATGCGCGTGACGTTCTTCTTGGAGCCGCCCTCCCGCAGCGTCTCGTTCAGCACCATGGCGTACAGCAGCAGCCCGTCATAGAAACAGCCGGCCACCAGGTTCATCTGCGGGCAGAGACATCAGCGTCCCCAGCCCTGCTACCTTGGGCACCAGGGCCATACACGCAGGCTCCAGAAAGGGCGCCGCTGGCATTGCACGTAGCCCTGTCATTGCACACTGGTGACACGCCACAGCCCCGCTCAGACTGGTCCCCACAGCCCCGAGCTCAGGGCCCCACTTACCAAGGAGTAGTTGAGCTGCACCCCGAAATTCTCCTTGGCTCGCAGGATGAGCTGCGTTTGGAAGTGCTGGTACTCGGGGTTTTGGGGCTCATGGTAGGTGATCACCAGCACCGACTGCAACCAAGCACAGCACCGCGGCCGCTCACACAGGCCCGGCGGTGCCAACCCCATCCCCGTGCCTGTGCCTGGGCAGGGGGGCACAGCGCTGCTCACCTGGAAGGCCTCGCGCAGCGCCGAGTCCTGGCCCTGGCCCTGCTGCCAGGGCTTGAAGGCGTCGCGGGCAGCATCACCCCGCAGGCTCTCCCCGAAGACGTCCACGTAGAAGAAGACGTAGTCGCCATTGGTGAGGTTCTCACGCTGCGCCCGCTGCATGATCCGCCGCAGCATCTCCAGCGGGCCGCACAGGTAGATCACTGCAGGGCACCCGGGGCAGAGCTTGTAACCTCCTTGTAACGTCCACGTGCTCCTGCCCCCATGGCCAGAGAGCCCGGCCAGCACCACGGCCCTCACTGCCCTGTCCTGCTCCTGCCATATCAGACACTTTGGCTAGAGGGTGACAACAGATGAGAAGGGAACCCTTGCTCCGAAATAGGGGACAGGCCCCACGTGCACAATCATAAATCAGCCACGCACAGCGCTCCGGCACACGCACACCCGTCCCACACTCCCTGGAACAGACAGTTCCTGCCCAAAAAGGCACGCCAAAACCAGCAGTCCCACACAGCCCTCCTGGACCCCCACAGAAACGGATCCTGCCCAGGCTGAGCCCCCAGGTACTGGCCCTGTGCATGGGGACCTTCCTGTCAAAGAGAGGTGACAGCCACAGACCATGTCCCCGAGATGCTCCCAATCCTTCCCAGTCCATCCCAGCGCAGCCAGGAACCTGCTGGCCCAATATCCCCACTCAAGGGGCTCTGGTGTCCCAGATCAAGGGGCTCTACCACCACAGGCAGGGCAAAACAGGCCCAGCACGGCCCCAGGGCCAGGCCCTGGAGGATGGCAGCCTTTGCCCAGAGGACGCCGGGGAATCCAGACTCGGGAAGGGACAAAAACATGTTTGGGTTTGCGGTCGTGCGGCAGGAATGTGCAGGTTCCCGGATTCCAGCACCTTCGGCGGCCGCGGCATTAATTGGAAACAGAGCATCTGCTGGTGCGATGCACGCGGCAAGGGGGTGCCCGGGCCCCGTCCCGCTGCCCCGGCTGCCCCGGGCACACCGTGACGGCTCTGCCGGCCCTGGCGGGACACCCGGCCCCGGCGCTGCGCAGAGGCTGCCCGGGAGCACCACGGGCCACAGGGCCAGCCGCCGCGCCGGCTGCACCCGAGACTGTCTGAAAACCCCCCGAGCAGGGGCCCTCTTCGCCCTCGGAGGGCCAGAGTAGAGGATCCTGCCACTGCCTCCTCCCTCCCCCCGGAAAACCAGGGCCCCTGCTCCAGCCAGGCTGGCTGGGAACCCGGGATTGAGCAACGTGGGAGGAGGCGGCGGCGGGCGCCGGAGGAATGTCACGCTCAGACGCTGGCCCCGGCTCGCAGCCCTCCCGCGCGGGGCCAGCGCCGCGCCAGGGCCCCGGCCAGATTTGGAGCGCAGGGAGGGAAGAGGGAGGGATGGGACAAGCGAGGAAGCCCTGGGCTGGGTCCGGCGCCGGGGGAGCCCCTGCCGCGCATGGGCACGGGGCCAGGCAGGCCCTCGCGACCACCTCAGTGACGGTGTAGCGAGACAGCCCACGGAGGGGAGCGGAACCCTGTGGGGCTGCCCCGGGCACCCGCAGAGGTGTCAGGAACTGCTTGCGGGCACGGCACCAAGGGCCCGGAGGGGAACAAGGTGGCAAACGTGCCACAGAGCGGCCAACGCAAACACCCCTCTGGCATCGCCTCTGAGCCCGGTGCCCCAGCGGCAACGTGTCCCTGCACAGCCGGAGGCGGCTCCTCCCCGTCCTCCTCCAGGGGCCTCTGCTCCCTTCCCGGGAGATTCGCAGCTCTGCTGCAGGCACGTCCACGTTCCTTCTGCCTTGTCACGGTCCCTGTTCCCGACTCAGTGCCACCAGTGCCGCTGTCCCTGCTGAGAATGGATGAGGGGCTTGGACACAGGGTGGGTGTCTGCAGCAGGTCGGCAAGGGATACATGAACAGAGGATGGGGTTTCCTAGGCGGTCAGGTTTTCGACTCCAAATGCGGCACCTCGTTGGATGCACTCTCCCTCTGCCTGCCCCACAGTTCCACGCACAGTCGGCACAGGGACACAGGTCATCTCCCATAGCCCAAAGCACCTCGCGGGACGGGCAGCACAGCATCTACTCAGCACCACGCAAGAGCCACGTGGACACCATGGGCCCCACATGGGGCCACCCAGTACAACCGTCACCAGCCTGAAGCTGGCGCCAGGCTGGGGGACGCTGCCGAAAAGCAGCTAAAGCTCCCAGGGAGAGGCCCAGCACGGGCTGGGGAGCAGCAACAGCTGGTGGCAGATGGTGGGACACGGGGGCAGCAGCCTCCGGCGCCAGCAGTAAACCCAGCCTGGCCAAAAGGCCACGCGGAGCCGGGGGGAGCGGCTCCTCTGTGATCCCCGGGGGCAGTGCGCGAAGGGCGGGAGGCAGGGACAGCGTGCGGCTCGCCGGGACACAGGCGGCTGCTGACGCTGGGGAACGAAACCCGCGCCCGGCCGCCACGAGAGAGGGACTGTCCCGCAAACCCTCTCTGCGTACTGCCTGCACAGGACCACTGCGCTCTGTGTTGGTGCCATCGCAGAGCGGCACTGCCAACACACGGCCCGTCCTGCGCAAAGACAACTCCGTCTCCTCAGTCCAGTGACCATTCCCATTCCCAGCCATAATGTGAGAATGGGGAAGGCAAAATCCACCCTCCTCATGGTATCGGCCCCGTTCTCCGTCTCCCTGGGCAGAGGACCTGTGCAGTGCAGGCAGATGCTCTGCTAATTCCCTCAACCTCGGCTCTAATCACATCAGCGCCTTCGCGAGCAGTGGGAGAGACGAGGGCCCCTGCACGTCACCCAGGGCCTGGCAAGAGGGGCAGTGGGAAGCACGGGGCCTGCCCCGTGCTCTCTGAACTGCGCTGCTCCCAGCTTTCCCTAGCAAAGGCTCACCAGGCTCCTGCCCATCACCTAGGGAAGGAAATTGAAGATGGAAGAAACAGCCCCCCGTCCTGCGCGGGATGCCAACACCGCAGCCCCAAACACCCGCTCCCGTCCGCATGCCTGCTCTCAGGTTTCCCAGCCCCACATCCTGCCCTCTGGCACCCAGCTGTGGCCAAGGGGCCCAAACTCCCCTGCCAGGATAGCCAGTCAGGAGGGCCCCCGCGCTGCCCCCGCGGCTCTGCCCACGCTGGGCCTCCTCGTGCATCAGCAGGGATCAATGCACATCAGGGAGATTTATGGCACCAAGCCGGATATGCTGATTGGAATCACTGATTTTAGCTTTTTTTTTTTTTTTCTGTGTGTGGTTCTTTGCCACTGTCCCATGGAAAGTGCCAAGCCCCATGGAGCACAGGGAACCTTCCATCCCTGTGCACAGCCAAGCAAATTGTCTGCTCCTTCTGCTTGTCATAAGATGCCCGTCCCACGGGGGAGCTGGCACCAGCAGCTTCCCCACCTGCGAGAGCCCTGAGCACCCGCCACGACGGCCCCAAGAGTGGAGTACCCTGGCCCACTCACTCAGGGTCCCAGATACGGCAGAGCCCAGACAATCGAGCCCCTGGTCCCCGGGAGCCCAACGTACCCCGGCTGCCTGGTCCATCACAGCCAGCAACAACGCTCCCTCCGCCAGATCCCCCCCGGCCAATTGGGCTCTGCTTGCCCCGGCTCCATGTCCTTCTTAATGACACAGCATCATCTCAGGATCCATTAAGCACCAGCGCGGAGCAGTTGTCTCCAGGATCGATAACCTCCGCTCATCAATAATGAAGCAGCATCAGGCCGCCCTTGGTCTCCAGCTGCCTCCGTAAGCCCATCCATTTCCTCCCGCTCCCGATATAGCAGCTCTCCCTGGGCACTCTCGAGGCGCCAAATTGATTTATCCCTCCATCAGCAGGGTGGGGCCGTCCCAAGGCCCCATCCCCGGGGGCCAGCGCAGCCCTGGCATCTGCCAGCAATGCTCGTAGCTCACCCGCATGTCAGTCCTGCCTGCCCGTGCCCCCCCGGGGCTGCCATCGCCCCATCGGTGTCACTGGTGTCACCAGCACAACCCAAGGGTACCCTGGCTGGCACACGGCCACCTCCTGATCATAGCAGGACTGTTCTGCAGCCACGTCCACACTGTCACAAGCTGTGCAGGGCACTCGCGGCCAAACTGCCCTACAGTGGCTGCAAACGCAGCCAGTGCAGGCTATGCCTGAGCTTGTTCGGGAGAGGGCAGGGCGACCGGGATGGGCTGTGGCAGGGGGAGCTCAAAGGGATCCCCAAGTGTTCCTGGGCCTGCTCTCTCACCACATGCAACCTGAGACATCCGATAGAGCCCCTGGCAGTGCCCACCTGGGCGAGGGCACAGTGGGATGGAGACAGGGAGCGCGTGGTCCCCTGGCTGCCCTGGCCACAGAAACCCTGACAGCAATGGCTGGCAGGAGGGCCAAGGACTGCTCTGTCCCCTGCTGTGCTGCTCCCATCCCTATGAGAGCCTCACACAGCTCCCACCGTGCCCCCAGCCCCGCACTGTGCCCCACAGCTCCCTCGGTGCCTCTGGCCTCTTCCTGTGCCCTCTTCAGGGCTTTACCCCTTCCCTCTGAGACCCACGAATGGGCCCTCCACCCCTCACACTGTGCCTGGCCCCAGGCAGGGCCCCCCGAGCCCTCCTCCTCACACAGCTCCGCACACAGTCCCCGTGCGCACCCCGCTCCTCTGCCTTGCGCCCCCCCCCCGCCACTGCGCGCAGCCTCGCGCAGGGTCCCCTCACACCCTCCCTGCCCCAGCGCGCAGGGACCCCTCGCGCCACCCCCTCCCTTGCGCGCAGGGGGTCCCCCTCCCCTGCCCTTCCCCCCCCCCGACACTGCGCGCAGCTTCGCGCACGACCCCCTTGTGTCCCCCCACCCCCGCTCGCGCGCAGCCCCGCGCAGAGTCCCCACGCAGCCCCCTCACCCCGTCCCCATCCCGCCCCGCTGCGCACCGCGCCCGCTGGCCTTGATGAAGTGGACGGCTGCGTCGGGGCCGCCCTCGTCGGGCGAGTAGATGTGGTGGCGCAGGGTGATGTTGCTGCCCTCCTGCAGCTCCTCGTAGACGCCCTCGATGGTGAAGTAGTAGGGCCGGTCGTCGGTGCGGCGGTCGGCGTAGAGGAGCGCGGCGCGGCTGCTCCAGTTGAAGTGCGCGTGCAGGTGGGCCACGAAGGCACCCAGCTTGTGTGCCGAGGGCCCCGTGCGCACCGTCGTGCTGTAGAGCTTGCGCTTCTGGCTGAAGCCGGTGGCCACGGCGCCCGCCGTGATGAGCGGCAAGCGCCAGTGCGAGGCGAAGCGGCCCACCGCGGCGGCCGGGTACACGCAGCCCGGCCCGAAGAGCACGTCGGGGTCGTGGTAGAGCTTGAGGTCCACGGCCTTGAGCGGCGCCACGTACTCGGAGCAGGCGCCCTCCAGCTCCGAGCTCATGAACTCGACGCGCACCGAGAAGGGCCGCGGCAGCAGCGGCGGCTCGCCCCGCTCCAGCGCCTCCAGCGCCAGGCTCAGCGCCGGCCCCACGCGCGGCCAGGCCCACGCGTAGCTCACGTTGCGCTCGGGCAGCACCACGGCCACCGTGAGGTTGGCGCCCGCCCCGTCGGGGGCCGCCGCCCGCCGCCCGCCGCCGCCGCCCGCCGCCGCCAGCAGCGCCGCCAGCACCAGCGGCAGCCGCGGAGCCATGGGCCGCGCTGGCTCCTGCGCCCCGGCCGCCGCCCGCGGCTCCCTGCGCCGCGCCCGCCGCGCCCGCCCCGCCGCCGCCGCCGGCGCCTCCCCCCGGGCGGGACCGCGCCGGCCGCCACGGGGCCAGCGCCCCCTGCCGCCCCCCGCCGCCCCCGCCGCGCCGCCGACACCGGAGCCGCCGTCGGGGCGGCCCCGCGCCCACCGCGCGCTCGGCCGGCGGGGACCCGCGCGGGGGTCCGCGGGAGGGGGGTCCGAGCTCTGGGCTATTAGGGGGTCTCTATGGGGTTGGGGGGGGGAATGCTGTGGGGTGCAGGAGGACGTCCTGCGTGTGGTTGTCCCCCCTGAGGGGCACCCTAGGTTATAGGAGTGGGGGTTCAGGGTGCTCTGAGTTGGGGGAGGATTACCAGCCCGGGTGGACTGAGCTGTGAGGTGCAGGGCGGGTGCGAGGGCCCTGGGTGTGAGTGTCCCTGCCAGGGTGTGTCCTGCGTTGCGAGATCTCCTTGCACCCACCTTGTGCTCTCCTCTATATGAGCCTCCCGACGCCAATGCTTTGATTTAGTGCCAAGTGGAGTCCCCTTGTGCACCCCCTGGCACACAGCCCCACACAGCTCCAGGTGGGGAGAGTACCCCAGGGCAGAGGTGCCCCTGCCTCCAGTGTCCTCGCTGTCCCCCAGCCCTGGGTGCTGGAGTTACACTGCTGGGATGGCACAGGGGCCTTGAGCCAGCAGGGGCTCAACCCCTGCCATGGTATCAAGCTGCTGGTAACAACGGGAACCAGCTGGGCCAGTGGGGCCGGGCAGTGCTCCTTCCCCAAACGCCCCCACTGGTGCCCCCTGGCTCCCCGTCATGGGAGGCTGGAGGCAGCAGTGCATTTGCCTCACGACTTTCAAGCCACTGCAAAGGCCCCAGAGCCAGACACTGATGCCGAAATTGTCCGTGGGGCGCGAGCCTGTGGGCTGGGGGGCAGGAGGGAGGGGGAGACCCACTGCGGGGCTGTGAGAGGAGCAGAGGCCCTTGGACAGAGCCGAGGGGGCACCTTGGAGTGAGCACCGGCTGTGGGGCAGGGAGCCTTGGGCAACCCCAGCACTTTCAGGACCGCCGTGGGGCGAGGATCGTGGGGTGGAGTGAGGCTGCGGCTCCTGTCCGGCGGGAGGCGGGGGCTGCGCTGGGCAGCTGCCCCTGCTCGGGGGCCGCCGGGGGTTGCAGTGGGGCCGCGGCAGGGGCAACGTGCCCGCCGGGCTGCGCGGACGCCGCACGCCGCATTCCTCGCATTCCCGGCCAGCCCGCGGCCCCACGGGGCTGCTGCGCGCTCCCCCGCCAGCCCCGCGGCGGGCCCCTGCCCCACGGCTCGTGGCCGCATCCGTGCCGTGCGGCAGGGTGACGTTTCCGGGTGCGATGGCGCGGAGCTGCGACGACGGCCGGGCCGGCACCTCCGCGGGCCGCCCTCCTGCCAGGGCCACGGCTGGCGTCCCGGCCTTGAACGACGTGCCTTCCCCGCATGGGGTCGCGGAGCTCGGCTTGCGCAGCCGGCACCACCTGAGCTCCCGGGATTGGGTTGCCGTCTATAAATACCCCGGAGAGGTTGCGGCTCCGAGCGGCAGAGCCCAAGGACACGGCTGGTGTGGGAGCAGATGTAACCAAATGGGGAGCGCACTTGGAGCGGGGAGGGTCTGGGGCAGCTCCCCCACGGGCAGCAGCACTGGGGGCTCCAGACCTGCGGGATGCCACTCTGGGGGACTGCTGGGGACCCTGGCGCAGGAGGGTAGTGCAGGGCACACCTCTGGGCTGACGCATCCACCTCCCCGGACGGGTCGTGCTGCCTGCACCGGGGTGAAGTGATGCCCAGGCCGTGGGGAGCCCACCCGGGAGCGCAGAGGGCTGCTGCGCTGTGTGGAGCTGGGCTTTGCTCCGGGGCCAGACTTTGCTCGGGGTCCGGGGCTGTGACAGGCTGGGCAGGGAGTGTTTGCGTGCAAATGCCAGCAGAGGGGGCCCGGGGACCGTCGCCGCGCGCTGCGCAGCGCCCGCGCGGGATGTCGCACGGCCGGGGCGCCGCGCACGGCGCGGACCACGAGGGGCTGGGAAGGGGATAGCGGCTCCCGTGCGGCTCATCCCTGAGGAAGATCTCTCCCCGAGACAGTCCGTTGTTACCAGGACAACAACCCGGGATATGCAGTGTGGAGTCCGCAGCCGGCGGCCTGTGGGTGACACAGGAGACCCCAGTCAGATCCTGGGACATGCAGGGCTGGCACTTGTGTTGCTCTAGGCAGGGTGTCTACATGTCACCCTCCCCTCCTGCAGGTCCTGAGCCCTGCAGCATTGCACTTATTTCCTGCACTTGCATCTGGCTTGGATCCAAGAATTTTCCACTAGAAAGCTCATTTTTAAGGATTCGAGGTGAAAGCCACTGCCAAACCCTTGTCCTGGCTCGGTCTCCCTGCAGAAGCCCCGCTGTAGACCCCTGTCCCTCCTGAGAGCATCCTGCAGCAGCCGTCCCCATGCACTGGGTCTGCTCTGGGGCCTGAGGCTGCCACACACCAGTGGGTGCTGAGCCCACACTCGGCCGTGGTGCTCCCTGCCCGCCCGCACGTGCCCCAGCGGTTCTCGTCTTGCTGGGCAAAGGTGGCAAAAAGAAGCCCAAAGTCCTCAGAGCTGGTGATTGTTTAACTAGTAAAAAATGTCCCCCGGGAAGGAGCAGAGGCCACCAGCGGGCTGCGTGAGCGTGCCAGCCGTAGTGACCTCTGTGCAGGAGCAGGCCAGGAAGCTGTCAGCCCCGGAGGTGGCTGTGAAGAGCGCTGCAGGCACCAGGAGTGAAGTGCCTCAGCACTGCTGTCTCTTGCGCCATGCAGAGGAGCCGCACGGGACACAGGGCATGAGAGACGTGTAGCGCACCCGGTCACCGGGAGGTCTAGTGCTCTGACATAGCCCTGGGAAAGCACGTGGTGGCTCCGGCAGGCTCTGGCTCTCTTGCTGCAGCCACGTTGTGAGCTGGGAATTCTAAATGGGTTTGGTAATGAGAGGATTTGGGGTGGGAAGGAGGCAGGAGCCACATGCAGGGCCTGGCAGGCTCTGCCCTACCAATGCGCTGGAGGAGGAGAGCTCCTCAGGAGGACACCTCACTGCAGAACATCGCCAGAAGGTCTTGTCCTCCAGCACCTGCAGCTACATGGCCTCTCTGCAGTCCCGGAACAACTTTTGGGACCTCAGCAGCTCCCCGGGTGCTGTGTGCCCTTTCCTGCCTGCACATTGGCCCTGCCTGCACATTGGTCGAGGAGATGGAGGTGACTGCGGAGTTGTGCCAGGTGCCAGGCTGTGCGGGAGCAGCGAGCCGGCAGCATGAGATAATGTGCAGGGTTGTTGTGGTGCACATGGGGCGACCTCTGCGTTTATGGGCTTCCCGTGCTCTTGTTGTCAGGGTAACCCGAAGAATTCCATGTTTGCCTTTGGATTTTACGTGCCAACAACGGAAAAACACGGAGCAGAGGTGAATATTTTAAAGGGAAAAGCATGGGTAATGTGACAGCTGTGTTGTTCACAGAATCACAAAATGATTGAGGTTGGAAGGGACCTCTAGAGATCATATAGTTCCTAGGAAGCCTCTTGCAGTGCTCTGTCACCCTCACAGTAAAGAAGTTTTTCCTCACATGGAGATGGAACTTCCTGTGTTTCAATCTACACCCATTACTCCTTGTCCTGCCACTGGCCACCAACGAGAAGAGTTTGGCCCCATCCTCCCTACATTCTCCACTCAGATACTTATACATACTGATCAGATCCCTTCTCAGTCTTCTCTTCTCTAGGCTAAACAGGCCAAACTCGCTTAGTCTTTTCTCATAAGACAGATGCTTCAGTCCCTTAATTATCGTTGTCACTCTACACTGGACCCTTTCTAGAAGTTCCACATCCTCAGGGCAGGTTTGGGGCTGGTCCATGCAGTAAGGACAGAGATCCAGTGTGTCCGTCAGGGAACACGTTCCCTGCGAGTCACCAGCTGCCAGTGCCTCTCCAGGTGCCATCACCTAACCAGACCCGCATGTGTTAATGGAGTCACAGAGGGATGGTGGCTAGAAGAGACAGCAGCAGCTCAGCCTGAGCCCCTGGAGTAGGGCCAACCTCCAGCAGGTTGCTCAGGATCTGGCCGCATTGAGGGCTGAAGGTCTCCAGAGATGGAGGTTCCCTCTCTGGCCCCTACTCTAGGGTTTGACCACCCTCATGAAGAAATGATAGAATCATGGAATAATTATGGTAGGAAAAGACCTTTGAGATCATCAAGTCCAACCATAAACTCATCACCACCATGCCTGCTAAACCGTGTCCGTAAACGCCTCATCTACACATTTCTTGAACACTGCCAGGGACAGTGATTCCACCACTTCCCTGGGCAACTTGTTCCAATGCTTGACTGCTCTTTTTGTGTAGAAATTTTTCCTGATACCTGACCTCAGCTTCCCCTGGAGCAACTTGAGGCCATTTCCCCTTGTCCTATTAGTAGTTATTTTGAAGAAGAGCTCGGCACCTGCCCCTCTACAACCTTCTTTCAGATATCTCCTAACATTTAACAACTGGCAGCTTCGAGCGTGTTGGGATTGCAGGGCCACGAGGCCCATGCAGGGTCGGCGTCACCCACCAATGGAGCATGTGAGATCCTGGTTGGAGCAGAGGGCTCAGGCCAGGGCCTGTCGCCGTCCTGGACCAGGCTGCTGTATTCCTACTTGATACATCTTTCTGCATGGACATAGCTCCCGAGGTTCCTCCCAAATGCTGGGGATGGCCATGGAGAGCAAGACGCCAGGCCCTGGCAGGAGAAGGTTCCCTTGTGTCCCAGCTCAGCTTGTGGCTGCTCACTGGGGCTGCTCTCCTGTGGGCCCCAGGCCAGAGGGGCGTGCGGTCCTTTCTTGGACAGCGTGGCTCCTGCGTGGCCCAGGAATGATCTCCCAAGGTTATTTCTGACTCACAGGACAGGAAACATTCAGGGGTTTAAGCCGGGATGAATAATGTGCTCATTTCCTTGTGCCGACTACAAAGCACCTGCTCCAGGGGATTTATGGAGTGCCGCTCTCTCGCACTCACAGTACTGCTGCCCGCCCGGATGTTTTTATTTTCCCAGGATGGCCATCAAGTGCCAAGGTCTGTTTTCCTAAACACCCCTCGCCCTCCCGTCACGTTTCCCTCAAGAGGAGGCCGAGCGGAGCCGCCGGCAGCTGCGCGTGCCTGGAGGTGCCCGCCGAGGGGCCAGCACCCGCCACACCGGGGATGCAGGTCCCTGCAGGCACCTGACAAGCGGGACAGCGCAGGGGGCTGTGACCCTCCTGGCGCTGAGGTTCGGTGCTCTGTGGGGCTGCTCTGTGGGGGATGAGGCCAGGGTTGCCCCACGCTGTCTGCGTGAGCCAAGCGATGGGCAAGGTGCTCGTGCCACAGGCAGGAGGTGCTGCTGGCCCTGGGGCTGCCAGGATGGAGGATGAGGTGGCTTCGGGATGTTCCTCACGTCCCGTCTGCTCTATCTCCTCACCAAAGCAACAGCCCTCGTCTCTTCTTAGCTGGTATCTTTTCCAAAGGCCACCCTGCTCCTCTCCCCTCTTGTCCGCCTGAACCCTTGCCGTCCCATTCTCATGCTGGAAAGACCATCAGGACACCGCTGACTGGGGCTCTTGCCCCCATGATTTGCACTCTCTTTGCAGCTGTCCCCCAGCAGGGCCGTGCTGAGCAGCCACACGTCATGATGAGCACAGGGAGGAGGACACAGGCCCAGATGCCACCAGCCCATCTCCATCCCAGTGCATTCACGTAGCGCTTGGGGTCCTGGTGCCCTGTGGGTCTCAGCCGCGCTGCAGCTTGTCTCCGCTGCAAGGGTGCATCTGTCCCCTCCTCTCATGGCCACGGGCATCCCTGGGGACAAAGAGAGTCCATCCTGCAAGCCTTGTGCAGTGATGTTACCCCTGCCCCTGCCCTTGCACTGCCACACACACTCTGCAGAGCTGAGGGCAGCACTGGCACCAGCTTGAGGAGAAGACAGCTCGGCCTGGTGATAAGTTGGGTATTTTTCCCCCTCCTTTTTTTTTTTTTTTTTTGTTTAGAGAGAAAATAAAAGTGCTTGTGGGGAGCAGGAGCCAAGCTCCCCAGTGCCTAAAACAGCAATCGCAGCACTTCCTCGGATTTATGGTGTTTGCTTTCACAATGCCAGCCGGGATCCTGTTTGCTTCCTGCTCTGCAGCTGCAGCCTCAGCTGAAGGCTCTGGAGATTCAGGTTTTATAACCCTCCTGGATCCTGCCGATGGCAACGTGTCCATCATGTTTATTACCCGCGTGCCTCCCGCGGGGCAGTGCTGGGCCCTCAGCACCCCGTCCCGCCGCTGCTGCAGATGCGGAGCAGTCGGTGCCGGCTCCTCCGTGGTGCCCGAGCCACACGGCAGTGGCCTCGATGCCACCTCGTGCATCCCGTGGGTGCTTGTGCTGGGCATCCTGGGCACCGTGTCTGGCTCCGGCCTCTGCTTTCCAAGCTCCAGGCTGGACCGAAACGCTCCGGTGACCTCAGGGAACCTGTGCTGGGCCAGGCGGGTGCTCCGCAGCTCCCAGGATGGAGGAGGACATGGGCGGCTGGCAAGGTGCTACCTGGCCGCTCCACACAGCCCTGCCAGCATCATCAGATGCCTCCAGCTGCCCCCTTCGTCCTTGCTCTGGCTCCCCGCATTAGCAGCGCGCTGCCTCATTCCTCACCCTCCACGTTTATACAGCTAAACACTTCGATGAAATGCCCATAGGCTGCAACCAGGATATTAACCTTAACCCTCTCATTAGGAAACTGCAAAGGTTGAGTTACAGAAATCCCAGGAATGTTTTCCCATGTTGCTGTCGCAGCAGAGGCAGTGGCCTTCCTTGGGGCCTGGGTCTCCACTCGGAGGATTTCAGGAACCAGAGCAAATGATCTCCAGATTAAAAATACTGCTTTGTTCAGGATGTTCTCTGATTGATGATGAAATGGTGGTGGGTTATTTCATTGCTAGCATGCCAGACTTTTCTTTGCACACACGCAATAGGAATATTCCTTTACTGCCCCGATGATGGACACTTTCATCCCCCTTGTACAGTAACAACTCCGTACCAAAGGGCGAATTTCTTCATTGCTGATACATTTAACTAGTCCTGCCTGCAGCCCTGTGGTCAGTAGGTTATTCATGGCTGCTGCGGGCTTCTCCTCTTTATTATCAGCCTTTTCTAAGTGATATTTTACTTGCTGCCATCTGCTTCTCCATTTTTTCCTTTAGCTTAATAGCTGTGTTTGGGAATACACACTTTAAGCAAAGTCACGCTCTTACAGGAGATCTCTGTGCACCCGGCAAAGTGGTTTTAGAGAGTCCCTCGTCCAGGGAGCTCAGCAGCATCCAGCCCCAGGGCAGTGCCCATCTCTACACTTCCAGTGTTGATATCCCATGCATGATGATATCCTGGACACAACGATATCTCTGCCCAGGTGACATCCTGTTCCCTGCAGTCTGGACCCAACAATCTTGCACTTGCACATGGTCCTCTTCTCCGGGTCGGTCGGTGTCCGAGTCCTCAAGATGCATCACGATCCCGCTCCGCTGGCTGGGACCTGCCTTGAAATCAGGTGCGGATCCAAAACGGATAAAAGGAAATATTTTTTCACTCCCTGCTTAATTAGGCTGCCACAGGAAAACATCCCAGCCAAAATTTAGCAGGATTCAAGGAGGTATTGGACATTTATGTGGATAACAAAAATATCCAGCTATAATAGCGGGTGCCAACACAAATTCTGGAAGGGATATTGAGCCTCACGCGTCAGGGTGTAAACCTATCCCAAACTTTCAGAAAGTGGGAAGCTTAATGTAGGAGCGGGTGACCCACGTGTGCTACTGCTACTGCAAGAGCATCCCTGGCTGAGCTGCGCTTGGACCGTCCCTGGGGTCCTATTTCCTGCTGCCGGCAGCCACTTCTGAAGAGGGCTGCAAATTTCTCTTGGCAATTCAGCATTCACCTCAAGGCGCCCAGGGATGCGTGGCCACGGCTCCTTGCCTCCTGGCCCCTTGCAACACTCCTGTCCTGTTTCTGCGGCCACTCTGGCCATTGGCTGAAAACCGTATCCCTTTGCTGCGGATGGGGCCAGTCTGGGAAAGGGATTTCCTTAGGGCTGGTGACAGGATGGTGGCAGTGCTGTGTGCTGTGTCTCCCAGCACTCTGTGGTCTTCACATGACTTTACAGCCAGGTTCTTGTTTCCTTCTACGGTCAATGGTCCAAACCTACGTTCACTCCCTGGTTTCTCACCTGTCTGTTGCATCCTGCACACCTTGCCTTGCCTATGGCTTTTGCAGGATTTAGTCTTGCGTTCCCGGGGTGGCTCAGCTCCGGCTGCACTTGGCCGCTGCCGTGTTCACAGGCTGGGCTGCAAGACCCAGAGGGCTTGGTAGCCTGGTGAGGTCCTTCCTCACCCGCCCCATGACATGGGCATCGCCATACAACCCCCTCTCATCCTCAGGAACCAGCTGTTGTCCCTTAGCCTGTGCAGGGCTGTGAGCCTGGCCTGGCTGGAGAGGCCAAGCCATCCCAGCAGCGAGGACACCCACGGGCTCTGCTCGGAGAAGGGCAAACCAGGTGCTCCTCACACCTCAAGGCAGGCCCACCAGGGCTGTGCCGCTGTATCCCGTGGTGGTGGATGTGCTAGTGGCCACGAGCCCTGGAATGGCCGCATGGCTCTGTGACGCAGCAGTCCAGGTGCCACATGTCCTGCTGTCACAGGGCAGGTTGAAGAGTGACTGTGTTACACTACTGAGGGACAGTTTTCTTACTCTTGCACCAGGCAACCCGGCTACAGCTGGGCTGGAGCATCCAACATGATGCCTCCCCAGCACATCGTTCGGGCCCGGCAAGGCAAGATGCTCCCGTGATCTCTGCTGTTTTGATGGATTAGAGAGGGCTCAGTGTGACCAAGAGGGGACTCCAATGCTCTGCTCCTGGTGCCGTGCCAAGGGCTCCAATGCACACAGCTGCTGCGCCTGTGACCCTGCCGAGGGCAACCCCGCTGGGGTCCCTTGGATCTCCCCTCACCACGGAGCCTTGCGCCCACAGGGGCTTCCAACTGGAGACATTTCTGGAGGGCATGAATCAGCTTTTCACAGCTTGTTAAAAATCTTGATCCTACCTCTTGTTTTCATGCCTTTCAAATCAGGAAATGAGTTTTACAACTTTTCCAGTGGGGCACAGCTGGTGGCCAGGGTCGTAAAGCTGAACTTTATAAATATCGCTTCTTGGGATCAGAGGAAGAGCATTAAAAAGGCAGAGAGAGAAAGAGAGAGAGAGAGAAAGAGGGGAAAGGAGCAAAGGGAAGAGAGAGGGAAGGCAATCTCAGCAGGACCGTGAAGAAGCCCAGCTCATCAACGGCCATGGCCACGAGAGCGCAGAAGACGGCATGTGTCTGGGGAAGGCTTTGCCTGCTGCTCTCCCTGCTCCTCCAGCTGCCGGGCTCCCAGGCCAAATGCTACTTCCAGGCTAAGGGTAAGCAGCCTGGGGAGGCGAGCCGGGAACGCGGGATGCTGAGGCAAGACTTTCCCCGAATTCTCGGGTGGTGGGGCCGTCCCTTGCAGCACTACGGGCTGTGCTGTGCTCGGAAGCGTGCGCCAGACTGGCGATGGCTGGAAGGAGCAGTCTATAAATCACAGAACAGCTCCCCAGGGCTCTGGCTGAGAAACTGCTCGCTGGGCCATGGAGAGCTCCTGGCAGGAGCCCGGCCAGGGCCGTGCATGCAGGACCAGTGGCAAAGGGTGAGGGCTGCCTATGTTGCTGGTGCCACCTCCTTCCAGGGCTGCACAGTGCTCGACTGGGCATGGCATGTGCCCCAAGAGCCACTCGCTGTGGCCCTGAGTCCCAGGGCCACAAGGGCAGTGCGGGAAGTATAGGGCACAGCCGGAGCGGTTGGATGGGAACCCCGGGGTTGGCAACAACCCCAGCATCTCACCCCTGCAGGAGCACAGGGAGACGGGCTGCGGAGGAGGGTGGAGAGGACACCGAGTACCCTCCAAGCCACTGAGCACTCAGGATGTTGCGATGCCACCGCGTCCCCTCTTTGTGGCAGAGGGCTGCCGAGGAGTCTCCCACACCCCCGGGCATTGGCTTATTGCCTTTGTTTCTTTCCAGCTGCCTGCGAGTACGAGGGGAAGCAGTTCTCACTGGGCGAGTCGTGGCTGAGCACCAACTGCCTGCTGTGCACCTGCCTGCACCCCGTCGGCGTGGGCTGCTGCGAGACGTGAGTGAGCGGCGCAGGCAGCACCATGAGCTGGTGGCTGCGCATGCGGCCGGCAACGTTGCAGCCTCTGGGGGTGGTGGCTGCGGAAAGCAGGGCTTGTCCCTGGGGCACTGAGGGTGGCAGGGTGATCGTGATCCTCATGCTGCCACATGGGGAGCCAGGGACAGCCCGGGGCACCCAGCACAGCAAGGGCAGAGGTGGGCGTCCTGCTCGTGGCTCTGGGCCCTGAGATGCGAGACACTGACATTGCTAATGTTGCTGTGTCCTCTCCGCAGCACCCAGCACCCCATCGACTTCCCCGACTGGTGCGAGGCTCACTACGACTCGCAGACCTGCCAGATCTCCGTGGTGCAAAAGGCCAACCCCAGCCTGCCCTGCGTGAAGGGCCTGGAGCACGAGTGGGGTCCGGCGGGCACCGCCGAGCCGCTGAGCAACAAGGTGCTGGACGCGGGGCTGAGCAGATAGAGGTCCCCGCGCCGGCAGCACGAGCCTCCGCAGTGCAGCGCGCGCCTCCTGCATGCGCCACACCTGCCCCATCCCCTAGAGACGGCACCGCAGCCATCTGCGAGGGAAACCACTATCCACTCTACTGAGCTGACATTTACACCCTAGTGCTGCCCTGGTACGGCTTTGCTTTTGCTTCCAGCTTCCAGAACCGAAGCGGGCCCTGCCCCCAGGAGCCGGCATGCCGAGGAGGCCCTGCACAAGCGGAGGCTCCTCGCTTCCCACCCAGGCCATGCACCTTGCCAGGGCACACATGTCCCCAATGGGGCTGTGAGGCCAAAGGCCCTGGGTGCAGGACCTGTGCGCTCCGGCCAGCCCCTCTCTGCCCTGGGGCACAAGAGGCAAAATCCTCTAGAACCACTAACACGTCCCACAGATCCAGCTCTGCGCGCCAGCCCTGGGCAACATTGCAACGGAGCCAGCCCTGGGCAGGCAGCAGCGCACAGGGGGAAACCACTGGAGTGTCTCCAGCCTCCCCTGGGCAGCCTGTCCCATTCCCCAGGAGCAGGGAGCGGGCTGGGGGAGCCAGGTGCCCCGCTTGTGTTCAGGGAGCTGAAGCAACCTGCGTGCGCCACGGTGGAGCCCACAGTCCCCGGCCCGCCCCGCTATGCCGTGCCCGTGTTGTGCAGAGCCTTGTGTAGATGTTTCTGTTCTTGCAATAAACATATTCAACAAACAGGAGGCGTCTGTTGTTGTCCCCTCGGTCTAACCCACCTGCAGCCGAGGCTCGCGCCTGCCACACTACAGCCTTCGGGAGAACAAGCGGCTCCTGCTTGTGCTGGGGCCCACAGGGCTCCGGACAGAGCTGAACTGAAGGGCGCGTTCCTCATGGTCCTTGTCACCAGCAGCTGCAGTAGCACCAGGTGCATCGCGCGGGGCCTGCTTCCCATCGCCCAAGAGACCGCCAGAGGCTGGCAGAGATGCACCCCCTCCTGCCCCATGTGTGCAGGCGGGGGCACAGTGACACCCTGCATCCGCTGTGGCAGCAGGATCAGGGCTGGGAAAAAGGCACTTTGCAAGATGGAGTTTGCACATTCAGATGTTTATTAGATTCCCATGCAGAGGAAAACTCTTTGAAAGGTTTGGTGGAAATGCAGAGTGGGCTGTTCAGCAATGAGAGCTGAACTCAAGCCCAGCTCCAGCAATGCACAGCACCCATTTTTGCTCCTGCTCTGCAAGGACCCTGAGACCTGCAGGATGCCTTTGTGACCGAGAGAGAGCCCAGACCTCTGCACTTCTCAGTTTGGGATCAACACCATAATACTGCCACCTCGCTCAGCTGCAGTGCCAAAACGCCTGGCTACATCCTGAACACCAGCACACATTGGCAGGGCTGGCCCGTCCTTGCCTGGGCTGGGGTGACAGGGGTGCTGAGCCGGGCTCACAAGACAGCCCTTCCACGGTGCAGGACATGTGCACCAGGACAGAGCCTCCTCGGCGAGCAGCATCCAACCCGCTCAGGTGGCCAGCACGGATCACCTGAAAATGAGAACCCTGCCTGTGGGGTCCCGCAGCAGGGACACAGCCTTCACACAGGGCTGCTCCGAGGCTTCAGCAGAAGAGCTCTGCTCTCCTTTCCTCGGGCTGGGCCGTCTCTGTTGGAAGGCCCTCAAGGGCTAAAGGCACGTGGGGCTGTTCCCTGGCAGGCAGATCTCCTTCCTGCGAGCGCCGGGACTTGTGCGATGCCCCAGGTGAGAAGGGGAGCCGGCACGTGGCTCCCAGCTCCTGGGCTGCAGCTTGGGTATGGCAGCAAGTGGAGAGCTCCTCTGCCCCAGGCAGGCAGAGCTGCCCGGTGCCCTCGCGGCAGGGGCGCTCCGAGGCGCCGCTGCCCACAGTCCTGCTGCCGTCCACACTCGCCTGCAGTGCCGCAGGCTCCTACCAGCTCTGCCTGCTCTTAGATGCTGATGGAGTTGGTGCTGGAGAACTGAGACACGTAGGAGGCCAGGATGGGGTTGGTGGGAAGGACTTTGATGGGCAAGTCCCAGCTGAAAGTGTCCACTTGGATCTGCTCCACGCCTGTCCAGGTGACGGCCTCCGACTGGCTCCCACGCACCACGCAAGTCCCTGCCGATTCCCCGGAGGTCACAAACTCAAAGTGCAGCCTCCACTTCAGGGACACTGTGGGCAAGAGCAGGGTCAGCAGCCGACACCACCAGGGACAGGGACAGCAAATGGGTCAGGGCTCGGCAGGGGGACAAGCTAATACACCTGCTCGCAGAGGCCCTGCTCCCTCTCACGCCACATGGCTCTACGGAGGGTGACAAGGAAGGGGCCGCCCGCACTGCGAGGGGACATCGCAGCCCTGCTGTGAGCAGAGCGGGGCAGCTCCGTCGTGTGGCAGCCACTCACCGATGTTGGTGGCGAAGCCTGGCGTGGAGCTCAGCGGCACGGGCAGGCTGAAGCTGCTCTGCGCCGTGTGCAGGCAGGCCTCCTGATGGCGGGCGTGCGTGCTGTACGAGACGGGCTGCCCCCGGCGCCGCTGGAACTCCTCCTGGATGCTCTCCTCCGTCTGCAGGCTCACCGAGTACTGCAGGGCAAGGCGCAGGGTGCTCGCACTGACACTGCTCGCAGCCCGTGGGTCTCCCGTCCCCCGGGTGGGCGCCACATTCTCCACCTCACACCCCGAAAGGGCCTCAGCTGGGTCCCACCGAGGCCTCGCTGGACACCCCAGGGAAGCTTAGTGCCATCCCGAGCACGAGCTCGCTCTCCCACCCCTGCAACCACAGCTCTGCCCCTGCCAGCACCGACCTGCAGACAGGGGATGTCGCCTTCTGAGAAGTTAAATGTCCCGATGACGTCCTCCCCGATCTTGTACACTGTCTTAAAGATGCAGAAGGTCCCCACCTTCCCGCGGGTGTTGCTGATGTTATACAGGTCTGTGCAGAGAGCAAAGGGAAACAGGTTGCAGCCTGGCGATTGCTCCGTGCAGCAACCTGGGGGGATTTCAGAGCCTACAGACATGAGTCCTGGGAATGCAGGACAGGTCCCTGCAGGGAGAGGAGCTGGCAGGAAGCAAAAGGAAACCATGCAATGTGTGATATGTCAGGGAAGAGGCTCCACCTGGCTGCGATAGGAAGACCCTAAGCCTGGCAAGGAGGAGGTTAGGGGAAGCTGATCTGAGCAGCTCCTCATGATCCGAGCTGCTCCACAGCAGCAGTCGCAGCTTTGTTTTACTACCATGACATTTTGGCAGACGGCACTGACAAGGACAGGCCCATGGGTACTGCCTGCCTCAGGCACAGGCTAGGAGAGCAGGATCAAGCAGGGAGAGCGACCTACGCAAGCTGCGCCGGGAGGTGGCCACCATGAGCAGTTCCGTCGCCAGGTCCGCGAGGCGAGAATCTTTCTTCAGGCCCTCCTCCTCCTCCAGAAAGGGGTTTGAGGGAGCAACAGCCTCATCCTGCGGGAACTGGTAATCCTTGAGTCCTGGGGAGAAGGTAGGAGAGTCAGCAGGGCAGGGCAGGGTATGGGCAGGCCTGTGCCCAGGGTGGGGACAGCGCTGCGGCCTTACCGTGCAGGACAAGGACACGGAAGGGCACGCGCAGGAGCTTGATGGGGGAGTTCACACGCTGGCAGCCGATGGTCAGCTTGTACACGTACTTCACCGACTGTCCCCGGAAGGAAGGGGGGCCATCCACGGGCAGCGTCTCACAGTAGGAATCTGCAAGGAGCGCGAAGAGATTGCTTTCCAAGGCCACGCCGAAGTTCTTAGAGCTGCTGGCCAGGGACTCCCCGCACTGGAAGCTGAGAAGAGCGGGGGGCTGAGCAGGGCAGGGCGCTTCCCACCGGCTCCTCTTTCCCTTGACAGGCTGAGCATGTGCTCTGCTGCAGCGCCCCGTGCTGCACATGCTGCCTTTCGGACGCTGCTTCTGCATCGCAACCACATGCACCAGCTTTGCATCCAGAGAATGTGGAAGCTGTGAAACTCGGGAACACGAGCACAGAAGGACTTACGCATCACAAGCTCAACCCAATTTCGCATCTGCCCGCTTCCTTTCCGTGCCAAAGTGGGTATAAGTAGCCAAAAATAATTAACTAACAACCCTTGGAGTCATTTACGGAGCAGCCTCCTTCACAGACTTGCTCTGAACGAGCCTGTGACCTCCGAGACACCAGCCTTCTGCTTTGCACAGTGCTCAGCCCTCTCACAGCCTGTTATCCACTGCATGAACCCCAGCATGGTGTGAGCCCTTCCGCAGCTTTCCCAAACTGCGTAACAGCAATGAAGCAAACAGCGGGTGGAAAGTCTCCGTCTCCCTCCGGCTTGCCCACCGTGACGCAGATACCCCCTGCCAGAGGAAAGGCAGCATCCTGCTGCTGAACCGCAGATCCTGCCCCAAATCTGGCACATCCTAAACTTTGAGGCTTAGATTAAAAGATAGGGTTACGTTTTAAATATAACTTCCAGATTTTAAAAGCAGGATTCAAAGGAAAAACAACCCAAACCAAGAGCAGTGCCTAGAGCTCTACAGCCAGTCTCTCACATGTAGAAGGGCAAGGGAGTCCTGCGGGAACAGGGGTGCAGGTAAAGCTCAGACCTGTCCTCTGGGATGAACACACGGCATTTCACAGGAAGGGGCCAGTGAGCTGCAGCAGACTGCAGTGCCCAGGGATGTCTCCAAGCCCAGGCAGACACCCCTGCTCGCTACCTGTCACAGAGGGGCCGAGACTCGGCAAGACCCAGTCTCAACGCTGGGGCCACAAGGAAATGCATTCCTGGTGCCTTCCCTGCCCATCCTGCTGCACCCCAGGCCTGTGCCTGGGCAGCCTTCACTTCCTCTCTCTGTGATACAGCAAATAGTTAAAGATGTCACCAAACTGAGCGGAAGCAAAAACAAAAAGCCACAGAAATTACTTGAGGGCTCGAGAAAATGCCTATTGGTGACAAATTTAAAGAGCATGGCCTGGGCAACGTGTCCAAGTGATGAGAGGTGAGTCAACTTCAAAATATAGGTAGGATAGCAAGGGAAAATATGGAAGACTTAGCTTGTAGGCAATTGAAAATGAGGCTTTTATCAAAAAGCAGCCTCACACAACCTCAGCTAAACGTGCCAGCTCTGAATATATTTTAATAACAGTACTTCACTGTTGCAGAATTAAGATTTCTTGACATTTTTTTCTGCCTTTCCGAACTGTGCAGCAAAAGTCAAAACTTCTGAAAAACAGGAAATGAAGAATTAAGATACACACCCACACAGCTTTAATTCTGCCTCCACGGAGCTGGCAGGAGCCCCCAGGAATGATGGGTGAGTGAGTGCCAGCTGCAGCCCGCGCAGCCTGGCAGAGCCGGGCCTGCGGCATCAGGGAGCAGGGACAGGCCCCCGTGGAGCCGGGCTCTGCTTCAAGAGGAGGACGGAAGCGCGAGTACCTGGGGTCACCTCCTTGCTGCTGCAAGCTGGCCGCATGAGCACGGCACAGCGGGAGGGGGACAGGGGGTAGGTGCTAGAAAGCTGTGCCACGCGCGGCAGCATCGCACCGGTGCATCCGAGCGGTGCCTGCATTGCACACCCAAGGGGAAGGGTGTTAACAGGCAGCCGAGCGTCTCCAGGCATCGCTGGCACCGTGTCTCTGCTCAGGGGTTGTGTCGAAGCGCGAAGCAGTTGCGGGCCGCTCGCGTTCAGCATGAGCAGGGCAGCGTGAGCGCGCGCCGTGTCCCCCCGAGGGACGTGCCAGTGCTAGCTTAGCTGCAGGCTGAACAGTTACGTAAGGAGATCCCCTTGTAATCCACTGCAACCACCTGAGCCCCAGAGCCAGGAAAAGCTGTGGACAACAAGGCCCTCCCCAGCCTGTTGGAACCACTGCAGGGAAAGGGGCTCCCCCTGCTCCTGGAGAACAAATGCTCCAGGCAAACACTTGCCAGCAGCAAGGAGCGCAGGGGGATCCAGGTGAGACCTGGGGCACTGGAGATTTCTGCCTCCTCCTCCCTGGCACAGGCACCTTCTGGAACATGAGGCCTCCTGCTCTGCCACGGCACGGCCAGCTTCCCGCTTGGGAGGGAAGGAACAGGAGGCAAATGACCCCGTGTTGGATAATGGAAGTCACTGTTTAGGACACATTGCTGGACAGCACTACCCCAGCCCGTTGATGGCCTGGTCAAGCCCCGGCCATTCACCCTGCCTGCTGCTTTGTGCAGTCAGGTCTGAGGGCCCAAAACAGCAGCAGGTCACAGCCTCAGAAACAGTATGTTACAGTTTGCATCTCCTTGGTCCTGTTTGCAGCTCTGCTCTCACCTCCCCAGGGGTGAACACTCCAGCAGCCCCCCTTGAACCACCAGCATCGCATCTCTGCTCCTGAGCTCTGAGACTGGAGGAGCATCTACCACCCAGGCACAGAACATACCCAGGGCAAGCTGAAGAGCCTGTCCGTGCACAGAGCCTGTGACGCTTAATGTTAAGGCACTGAAGGACCACTGGCTGCTCAAACGCAAAGGAAGTCTGCCAAGAAACGACAGGCTCAGTCACACGTTTGCCAACCAAGAGGTTCTCTGTGAAACCATGAAAATTTAGCTAAAGAATAAAAGGGAAAGGAACAATGAAGAAGCAGCTGGAAGGGGACCCAATGGAAGAACACAGTTGAAGGGTTTTGAAGGGATGGAGAGCTCCAAGCGGGAGAAGATCAGAAGTACTTGATTTTGTGGCAGAAAAGTCAGTAAAAACAGGACAGGCGAGACTGTGATTTGAAAGACAGCCATAACTTTCAGAAGAAGCATGGACCTTCGGAGGATGCCATTAAATTCCAAGAATACTCCAGTGCAGCCGAAGCAAAAAAAGGCAAGGAAAAGCAGGTAGGTGTTTCTGTTCTTTCAGCTGCAGCCAAAGGTACTTCAAGAGTGTTTCATGCCTTGCAGCTACACAACGGGCCTGTGGCAAAGGACACGGGCCAGAGGGCAGAACCGAGGGACACTGCAGTATGTAGCAGTATGTAGCCCTGGTACGCTGGAGAACAAACTCTGGATGATGCTGCAGGGAGCAGTTCCTTGGCATTCATGCTCCCACCAAGGGACCCGGCCTTCTGTGAGTGCCAGGTCTCCCACTTGCAGCACCCAGGTCTGCAAAGCCAGTGTGAGAGCGGGGCTCCCAAGAGGTGAATACTTTGAGCAGAGGAAGAGAAGACAGGACTCACAGGACTTTGACTCGCCAGGATCCAGTCGCAAGTCACAGAAGAGAATCTTTGGTGGAGTGGACAGGATACACTGACCCCGCTCTCCTGGAAGAGAACAAAACTACGTGAGTGCTTCACAGCCTCCAGGCCACACGGAGGGGACACTCAGCCTGCCCGGGGCCCTGCATGTTACCCTCACCAGAAGGAACGGGAAGGAGAAGGGGTCGACAAGGAAATACCCCATTCCCCAGGCAGATCATGAGATATTCCCAGAACAGCTCAACTGACAACCCTCCACCCGTGCGCGTCGCCCTGGCCCTCGCGCGTCGCTCCCTCCAGTCCTCGCGTGTCGCTCCGGCCCTCGCGCATCACCCCGGCCCTTGCGTGTCGCTCCCTCCAGTCCTCGCGCGTCACCCTGGCCCTCGCACGTCACCCCCTCCGGCCCTCGCGCGTCGCCCCGAGTCAGCACCACTTTGATCTCAGTGCGAAGCCCCTACAACAGCCATGCATCAAGGAATTGCGCATGGAAAGCAACAGAGACCTCCCTGCGCCTGCGCGCGCTGCCCTCGGACACACACTCCATTTGGCTGAGTCCTGCTCACGATGCCCTCACTCCCCCTTCCCGAGGCCACGGGAGCAGGACTCACCTCTGTTGGGGACGAAGACGGTCTCGTTCTCGGCCTGCACGTCGGGCTTGCTGCCGTCCGAGGGGGGAAGCGCTACGCGGCTCTCGCTCGCGTGGAACTGGCAGTGGATCTGGGCACTGGCCCATGCCAGCATCTCGCTGGGAGCAAAGAAAAACAACATTCATGTCTACACTTTAACCTGGATTAAAACAAGCCAGAACCTTCCTGGGACAGGGTCTCGCTTCACTTGCTGGTCGCGGAAGCCACTCACAAAGCTCTGCTCCGAGCAGGTCCTTGGGGCAAACCTGGGCTGGGCTGTGTACTCAACGCCACTTCTGCCTCCGCTGCATGACAGCCACCAACATGAGGCTTCACCCAAGGGCTGAGCCCGCAGCCCCTTGCTTAGCAGCGATTTTTTTGAGTCAGTCAGAGCCACAACACATTGGGCACAGCACAAACGCTGCAGAAACACCCCTGCCCCATGCAAAGTCAGAGATGGGAAGCAACACGGGTCAGCAGCCCCTTCCATTGAGAGCTCCCAAGGGATAACGTGGCCTGTGCCAAGTCCCACAGGGATCTGCCACCAAAGACACTGAGGAGAAGGGTCTTGAGAACCAGTCCAAGGCCCTCCTTGCTTGGTCCCCTCCTCATCACCAATCCGGCCATGGACCTGCACTAATGCGAGGAAAGCTCTAGCTGTCCCACGTGGGCCATGCCGGGCAGGAGACTTTTAGCCATCATGAACGAGAAGTGACATGAGCAGCAGGACGCCAACTTCTGCCTCTGGCGAGGGGGCGGCAGCAGGGAAATGGCTGGGCAAAATCAAACTGGAAACAACCAGGACCTCCAACTCAGGCAGAGACGCAGCTCTGCTCGCTCCAGAGAAAACCTCTCTCGACTGCAGTGCAAGAATAAAGTCTCAGGTCCTACCCTGCTTCTTGCTCTGAGGCTCGGCCGCCCCCGGTATTTAGTACAAACTCCTGGGGCACCTATAGCTGCACCAGAAGCACTGCGTGAGGGCTGAATCCCAGCTTGGAGGCTGGGGGGACCAGGCTGAAAAACCAGCTTGGAGCTGGGATGGGAGAGAATGAGCATGTTCCTTGGCTGCTCACAAAAGACAAGGCCTAGGGCAGGGAATGCTGCAATACCCACTTTTTTTTTTCTTAGAAAGCAAATGCAGATTAAAACATAGTATGAAATAAAGCCTGGCTCTCAGACAAAACCCAAGCACCTCGGAGATGCCTCCGACACCAACCAAAGCAGTGGGCGCCTGTCACCAACACCGATCACAGAGGTCACCCTTCCTGCTCTGGATTTGGGCTCTTGGCAGCTCTCCCCTGGCCCTCTCTGCCTGTCCCCATAGTCATGAGGTTCTTCTGTTTGAAACACCACAAGACTCTGCAGTCTCCGTGTGCACGGTATTCCTTATTTCAGCCAAGGAGGAAGCACTGGGAGGAATTCCCTGGAGGCTGTAGGGGAGGCAAGGGTGTCATTTTGCTGTCTTCCTGTTCAGTCACAAGAATTGATCTGTGCCCAATATGAAAACAGTCTTGCATCTCTGACTTCGTTATAGCCTTGACTGTCCCACGGGGTATTTCCCATGGCATCGCTCACATCTTTCAGCTCCAAACCCTTATCTATCTGTATTTTAATAGGTACACGGCCAATCTGGGCAGTGTCTGGTTCCTCTGGTGTTATTTAGCATCACCATCTCATCAGTCTGCTGCATTCCTTTTAGCTGATCAGCTGGGCACTATTTAATAACTTGCCAGTTCTGGCTGCTAATGTGTTGGATTCTCTGCCCTGTTACTACTAACTCCACATGCTGTAATTCTGTATCTTCAGAGTGTGGCTTTTTCATAGGGGTTTCATAAGACTTCTGCTACATGAAAACACACAAGTGCTCTTAAGAGACAGTTTTTTAGTAATTTTATATAACCTTAACATGGTTATGGTACCTTCAAACACAGGATTCTTGTCTGTTTGAACACAGTGAATCTTGTCTTCATTTATTTTCACTACCACATCACAAAATACCCCAGAATTGCTCTATTTTTTAACCACACACAAACAAAATTTGCATGTGTCTTTCTGCCAGCAGACCTTGCTCTTTCAGCTGGCAGGATCCTGTCTTAGTGCTGAGGACACTTCTCCCTTCTCCCACTTTTCGTTACAACTCCCGTAGCCTGCAACAGCCCCTGTCATCATGTCACAGCCTTGTGTGGAACATCTTGGACTCATTTTTCATATGCCTCACACATCACAATCAAATTCTCTCTATGCCATTTGCTTACTACCCTATGCTTCAAATATATGAAGCATATATAGGGTAGTAAGCAAATTCTGCCCTATAAAGCAAAAGAGAAAGTGGCCCAAATTCAAGGCAGCTTTCACCAGCCCTGAGAGCTACTCCTTGAGAAGTCCCTCTGTTTACTGCAGTGACTGAACCTTGACCTGGCTATTGCTTTTACGCTATAGCTTTATTTTCATCCACCCATCTATTAGATGTTCCCATTTGTCTGATATAGCCTGGACTGCTCAACTTGGTCACATACCTTTTTTTTCCTCATGAGGCAGTTTTTGAAATGCAGAGATGAATCTCCCATTACTCCAAAACTGCTCCGCTTTCTACCTCTGCAGTCCTGCATGTTTCCAAGTAATAGGAGCTGCACTGAGTCAGCCCCAGAACAGAGCCAGAGCTCTGCACCCAGCCAGGCTGGAGCTGACCATCCCCTCACACACTGTCTTCCCAGAGCTGGGAAAAAACAACACTATCACTTTACAAGACAGGGTTCTGGAAGCTAGCGGCTCGTGCCATAGCTCGGCTTGGGAGTTTAACTCCTTGGGCGAGAGAAAACCTGAAGAAAAGATGGAAAGTCATGGAAGCTTGGGTCCCACAGATTAAAAGGTCCCACAGTGGTGATACCACCAGACTGCTTTGCTGCTGCTGAGGGCAGAAGTGGCAACAGCAGTTCCATTGCATCACACTGCAACAGACCTGCCGGAGATTTGTACCAGCACTGATCCTGGAAATGATACTTCCCAGGAAGGACCCATGAGAAGAAAGCAACCTCCAGCCCCCGCAGAACCAGCCAAGGTCACGCACAGAGCAACATGAGGCACAGAGGCTTTGGGTAAATTCTGTGTGGAATTTACCCTACATATTCCCTGTGAGCCAGTACAGGAAGCTCCTCTCTGCTCACCCTTCCTCCATGCCTACCTACAGGCAAAACGAAGGCACAGAGGGAGCTGGGACTCAAGGGCTGGGCCGCAGAGAGCGTCTCTGGTCTCTGACTCGTCCCCTCTCTGGGCTTGCCCCTTTGATGGGCAATCCTGAGGTAGGATCACCCTGACTTGTCTGTGTAGTGCCAGGCATGGAGAGTTCCTTCCAGAAAAGTAGGAAATAGTGACGCTGTGCGGAGGTTGCCTGGTAAGTCTGCCGCACTGGTGTAACCAGACTCCCTGGTTTCATAGCCAGTTTGGCTTCATTTTCTGCCAGTGACTCTGCCGCTGAGGGCTCACTCAAGGGACAGCAAAGACCATCTCCATGAGCATCTTTAACTGCATATTTTCCTCCAGTCTCTCTTGGGAGCAGAAAAGTATGATTGCCTCCCAGATTCAGCCCTGACAGCAAACAGAGATGGGGCCAAGCACCACTTGCACAACGCGCGGGGGCCGGGAGCTGCCCCGCAGCGCTGCCGTGACTGCTCCTGAGCGCTGCAGGGAGCGAGGCAGCTGCCCTACCTGCTGGCGGAGGTGGACGAGGCCGATAAGGGGTTGGTGAACGTGATCACGCACTCGAGCATCTCCCCCGCCAGGAACACGGGCCCGCGGCCCAGCTTGGCCAGCACCTCGATCATGGCTCGGACGGCTCTGCTGCGTGTGCGCCGGCCAAGTAGAACGGTGCCTGTGGAGAGAGGGCGCGATGCAGCGCGGCTCCGCACGTGGACACAGCGAAGCCAGCAGCGGCCCCAGGCGTGCGGGCGCGCAGGGGGGTCGGCCGCAGCCCGCGTGGGGGGCACACACGTGTTCAGGGCGGTCAGGGAGAAATACAGGTATTGGGGGGTGAGGGACAGCCCAGCCAGACACACACACGTGCTGGGGGGGAGGGACAGCCCTGGTCACTGACGCACAGGTACAGGGGGACCGGGGACACTGACACATAAACACAGGTCCAGGGGGACTGGAACAGTCTTGTCACACTGTCATACATACATATCGATACGGGGGCCTACGGACCTTGTCACACTGACACACATACACACAGGTACAGGGGAACTGGGGACAGCCAGGTCACACATACAGACTCACACACAGAGCTACAGGGGGACCACACACACACACATACACACACACACAGGTAGAGAGGAAGAAGGTACAGCCAGGTCACACACACACACATACATATATTCACACGCGCATAGGTACAGGGAGACCCGGGAAAGCCACGTCACACACACACAGGTACAGGGGGACGGGGTACAGCCAGGTCACTCACTCAAACACACACACACACATTCACACATATTCACACAGGTACAGGGGTACAGCCAGGTTACACTCACACACACACACACACAGGTACAGTGGGATGGGGTACAGCCAGATCACTCACTCAAACACACACGCACACACACACACTCACACACACACTCACACACACAGGTACAGGGGGATGGGGTACAGCCAGGTCACTCACTCACACACACGCACACACACACTCACACACACACTCACACACACAGGTACAGGGGGACGGGGCACAGCCAGGTCGCGCGTGCACGCACGCAGACACGCACACACGCACACACGCAGACACGCACACAAACACACAGGCACAGCCCTCCCCTCCCCTCCCCCCGGGCGCAGCCGGCGGTGCCCGCAAACACCCGCTCGCAAACACAGCCGGGCGGGGGCCCAGGGCAGCCCGGGCCGCTGCAGCGCCGCGCGCGCCCCCCGGCCCCACTCACCGCCCCGCACCGGCCGCCGCTCGCCGCTCGCCGCCCCGCACGCCCCGCGCCGACCGGGCCCGGCTCCCCCGCCGCCGCTCGGCAACTCTCGCGGGGCGCTCGGGCTGCGCTCGGCAAAACCCGGCAGCGCCCGGGCTGCGCTCGGCAACGTTCGGAACAGCCCGGGCTGAGCTCGGCAGCGCTCGGGTCTCAATCGGCTCCGCTCGGGCTGAGCTCGGCTGCGCTCGGCCCCGCTCGTCAGTGCTCGGCGCCGCCGCTCGGCCGCCCCCGGGAGGCCCCGTCCGGCGGGGCGGGCCGGGGCGGCGCCGCGGCCGGAGGGCGCGCGCGGGGCGTGGCGGCGCGCGGTGAAGAGGGCGCGCGCGGGGCGCGGGGCCGCGCTGTCGGCCATGGCGGACACGGCGCCGCTGCTGATGCGGCGCTACGAGGGCGCGGCGCGGGGCCGCGGCGTGGCGGCGCACGGCTGGCGCCTCTGCCTCGCGCACCGCTTCGAGGAGCTGCGGCAGCCCTACGGCGCCTGCGACGTGCCGCTCGCCGAAGTCCTGCGGCACGCCGGCCTCGGCTGGCGGTACGGCGGAGCGGGGGGCGCGGGGACAGCGTCTGTGCGGGGGGTGGCCCCGGGGGACAGGATGCGGCGGGGACGGGCTAATGACTTGGCGTGGAGGGGGATGGCCCTGGGTGGCAGGGAATGGGACTGGGGGTTGGCCTGGGTGACTTGCGTGGGGGGTGACAGCAAGGGACAGGGTATAGGGGTGTGCGGTGGCCCTAGGGGACGCAGTATGGGGGTGTAGGGTGGCTCTAAGTGACATGCTGCGGGTGTGCGTGACCCCCAGGTGCAGGTGACATGGGACGGAGAGGGGGTGGCCGCTGCACCGTGGGGACATCCGTGGGGCAACCTGTGCCGCAAGGGGGTCCCCCAGCACCCGAGGAGTGGGGAGGGCGCAGGGACGAGGCGCTGCGGCCTGCGGGAGACGGGCAGGCGCGGAGGGCGCTTGCAGATGCCCTGCAGCCCGGGCTGTGTCCGAGGGCTGCCTGCTGGGAGCTCCGATCTGTGGCATCCGTGGGGAGCAGCCTCTGCAAGGGGTGTCCCCCTCTCCCTGTCGCCTTCGAGGCTCGCGCTGAGCGTCTGTGTGGGAGCCGCTTCCCTGGACAGCCGCGCGCGCCGCGTTGCACAAGGCGGCCTTTCCTTGGCAGATTGGGGAGATAAAGCGTTGGTTTAATTAAAAATATTCCGAAATGCTGTGAACTGTAGCTGATCCGGTATTTGGGAGGCCCTCAGAAGTGCGGCAGAGCCAGTGTTGGATTATTGCGTGCCTTAAATAACCGCAAAAAAACACACATGAGAAGCAATACCTTAGCCTTGGAAAGCCGTGCTCGTGAGATTGCTCTCTGGACGCTGACCGTGTTTTACAGTCCTGCGTGTGTGCAAGGCTGATACCGAAATGCATGGCAAGGCAGTTTAGTTGTGCTTGCGTTGCATTTATCACCTCTGTTTATAGAACTCTTCTTTTCCTGCTCCTGCCTCCCATCGTGCCCAGGGAATCGTGCCCGGATCAAGGTGGGAAGCTCAGGACGGACCGTGCGAGGCTGCTGCCCGCAGAGCCTGATGGAGGGCGGATAAGGACCCGCCGTGGGCTGGGGCGTGCACAGGTTTTGCCGGAGCAACGTGAGCTAATGCAGGGCTGGAGTCCCTGGGAATGGAGCGCAGGAGACAAGGGCTGCTGGAAAGAACAGCCGCTGCGGAGGCACCGCAGTCCCCGTGGCGCTAGGGTCACCGAGGATCTGCAGTCCCTGCTTGTGTGAGCTGAGGGGTTACCTCTGGTTTTAAGGAGGCAGGGATTGGGTCGTGTGCCATTTCCACATTTGTAGCAGCTTGTATAGCTTCTAGGAAAAGGCTTTAAGCTTCAGAAGACTCTCTCCATTTTTTTTTTACCCCAGCAAGAAACTAAATTAAAAAAAGGCCGTAGGTTCTTGCTCAGGCTTATGGGGCAGACTGATCTCTAAGTGCATGTAGAGGGCAAGGCTGACTTGTAGCATGGCTGCTGTCCAGCAAGCAAGGGAGAGGGAGCTGCCGATCGATGAGGTGATGTGGAAATATCCAGGACTATCCCCTGGCTTCTGCCTGCTTGTGTGCCTAGGAGAGCTCAACCAGGAAACAAGACGGGTGTGGGTGTATCGTCAGGCTGGGTCACCGCGCGCCGCACGTGGCTCTTCCGGCCCTTTGAGTAGGGATATGAGTACATGAAACTGCTGCGTCAACAGGATCCTTTTCCTTGTGCCTCTGGAAGCGTCGTGTTGATGTTGCTGGCTCTGAGTCAATTGAACCATGGCTGCTCCCCGCTTGCTTAGGGCAGAGGGTGAGTAACAGAGCCTTTCTTTGGGGGCACCAATGGCTGGAAGATGCTGCATCCTCCAAAGCTGTCATGCCTTGGAGCGCCGCAAGTCGCAACCTTGCCTCATGCTGTCACCTGAGCTTCCAGACGGCCTTGGGACTGCAGCGTGCTCATCCCAAGAAAGTCCGGGATTTCAGGAGGAGCAGTCACATCCTGGGCTGATTCAGGTTCCTGTGTCACCACTGAGCTGAGCCTCTGGTTAACATTGTCCTCTGTTCCTCTTCCCACCTCTCCTGCAGCCTGGACATGCAGTGTGGCGTGACTAGGGCAACTCCAGGCTGGCGTTTTTAGGCCATGTGTTAATCGGGGCTCATAGGGATAATTCCTATATTGAAACACACACAGCTGCAAACATGCAAATAAGCAGTTGGGAAACTCTGACCCCTGGCACATGCTGGGGCAGGAGAGAAGGTGGCTGCTGTGCTGGCAGGGCAGGAGGGTCTCCGGAGATGCCCATGTGCCGCACTGCAACGTAGCTGATCCACTCTGGAAGACGTTCACGGTGCAGATCCAGAGTGACGGGGAAAGCCGGGTCATGTCTTGACAAGTTTTAATTCTACTGCCAATTTGAATGGAAAAGGATGCCCCCCAGCCCTGCCGCGGCGGTAGGTATTGCAGAGCACGCGGCCTTTCTCCCGGTGACTTTTCAGCCTGTGAGGGTTGATGATTAGCCAAATTACTCGGGGAATCGCCCACGTTCTCTCACCGGGTTCTGTGATGTGACAGGGAAACGGAGGAGGAGGTTGTTGCTGAGATGATAAAACTCGTGCAACGACTGGCAGGAAATTCAGATGTTCTCCTGTGATATGATCACGAAACAAGTGCTTTTACAAGGCAGCGAACTCCCCAAAGAGCTGGGATCCACCTGGGCCAGGCCATGGCAGCTCTGTGTGGGCACCTTGTCTTACAAGCCCATAACCCCCTTGTGAAGCGGCTGGATGCGCTCTGCGGCGCCGGCAGAAAAGGCTCTTCCTTGAGAGGCCCCAGCACCAAACCCTGGCTCCAGCAATGTAAAATCAGAGCTATCTCGCCTTCCAGAAAAGCAGTTGCTGCTGATGAAACCCAAAGATAGGGGCAGGCTGCTGGAGGTGCTGATTCAGGGCAGCTGCACAGGCCAGGCTGGTTCTCTGGGCCTGCAGGGCCCCTTTGGAGCAGCCGTAAATGGGCAAACATGGAGCTGCCTTTGTGGGAACAGGAGGGTGCGCTGCCATGGGATCGTGTAGGGCTGTGTCCTGGGGAACAGAGACCTGGGAGATTTGGGAACCTTAGAAAATGGCAAATAAAGGTGAAGATATAGTGGCCACATGACTGAAAATGAGTTTTAGCGTAAGAGCAGAGAGCGCGTGGTGTCAGTGACTTGTGTCCTGGTTTACCAAAATCCCTTCCTGCGCCTTGGAAGGGTGCAGAGAGCACAGAGTGACTGAGAGGTGCTCTTGCTGTGTTAGATGACCCTTAAATTCACTTTGGTGCCTCTGTTGCTGTGACTGCTGTCCCCTCCATGCTGCTGGTGACAGCAAAGGGGGTTATGCGTGCCTGGGATCTCTACCTGGCTGTTGGAGTGCTCCGTTTCCTGCCCTTGCCGTGGCACACAGGACGTGGCTTGGGGTGGGTCGGAGACCTGCTCTGCTGGGAGCGGTTCCTGAGCTGTAAGCAGCACGATCTTGAGGATAGGAGCTGTCACAGCATGTCACTGCGGCCAGAGCTTCCTGCAAGGCCTTGGTGCCCCTGCACGGGGAGGCAGCTGGAACATGCACTGCGTACCGGAACAGTCATGGAGAGGGGGCAGTGAGACAGCTCCCGCGTCCTCTCATACCCGCTTCTCCTTGCAGATATTTGTTGTGGTGGTACAAGAAAACCCGCTTTGAGAAGAAATATCCCTTCATCGACCTCCTATCTGCAGTTCCTCTGCAGCAGATCTATGGTGAGCCTCTGCATTGGGCACTGGGCTGGTGGGGGGGGAATGCCAGCATTTTCCCCAGGATCCTGGAGCTGCTGCCAGGCTTTGGTGGTAGCGCTGCTGAGATCTCCTAGGGCTTCGTGGTTGGGGTGAGATGGGTGAAGAGGGACAGGACAGGGGCACCAGGCCACAGGTCTGGAGAGTGGACGGGAGGAGTAGGGGCAGGCACTGCTGTGGTGGGTGCTGCAGGGCTGGAGATCATGGTGCTAGAAACTCCCCTGGGCAGTGCTTAGGGGCCTGGATTCACAGCAGAGCAAGGAGCACCAGGACCGACAATCTCTGTTTTTGCTAGGGTGCCCGCTGGGCGGCATCGGGGGTGGCACCATCACCCGCGGCTGGCGAGGCGAGTTCTGCCGCTGGCAGCTAAATCCTGGGATTTACCATTACGAAACAGTCATCGCTGACCAGGTAGGCGCAACCGCGCGGCAGCGCCCTGTCCTCCAGCCCTATCCCTTCGTGCTTGGCAGCGCTGTTTGTAGCGTGGGCCAGGCAGGCTCAGCCTTGCAGATGCCCCGGGGTAGAGGGCAGGTGCTGTAAAGTGACAGTGCTGACTCCAGGCCAACCTGGACACCCTGGCCTGAGGACTGTAAAGGAGGAGGGACTAGAAGTGACTGTCCGTGGTGGCCGGAGGCTGCTGCCTGTGCAGCCCCAGCGGCCTCACACCTCCTGAGCCCTCGTCCCAGCTGGCTGGGAGAGAAGCTGTTGTTTCTAGGGCCGTTGGCAACTCATCTGTGTGAGGACTGTCCGAAATACACATGGAGCTAGGAAGGGGTCACATGAGCCTGAATTTTTGTTCCTTTGGGAGAAACATCTGAGATTTTACAAGATTTGAGCCCACCTCTGAGTGCTTTGGAGGCTTGGGATCCTTGAGTGCCTGTGCCAGGCAGAAGGAGTTTCTCTCCTTAAAAGAAGCCTCTCGGGAAGGGCCTCATGCTGGACATATCTGCCAGTCATCCCTCCTGGGAGGTGCTGGTGTGGTTTGGGTGCATGGGTCCCTCCAAGGCAGCCAGAGCTCGATTTGTGTATGGATCAAGAGCCGGATCAGAAGTACAAACTGCTCTGGAGCCGCTCTGTGCTGCGGAGGCCTCTGCTTCTGGACTTGTCTCACCACTTTGCTCTCCTTTTCTGCCCA
The DNA here is from genome assembly GCF_059628265.1 of Tinamus guttatus. NCBI lineage: Eukaryota > Metazoa > Chordata > Aves > Tinamiformes > Tinamidae > Tinamus > Tinamus guttatus. The sequence goes on from NW_028288618.1 coordinate 46,201, forward strand.
GTTCACAGTGTGTCTGCGTCGCAAGGGCCTGACCGTTTACCAGCAGGTGCTGTCAGTGGAGAGACCCAGCACTCTGCAGGGCTGGAACTGGGGCTACTGTGGCCACTATGCCTTCTACCACGCGCTCTACCCCCGTGCCTGGACTGTCTACGAGCTCCCAGGGCAAAACGTGGTGCTCACCTGCCGCCAGGTCTCCCCTGTCATCCCCCACGACTACCAGGTAAGGCAGTGGTGGCATGCTGCTCACTGCAGCCCTCCCCAGGCGCTGGATGGCACGGGTGCTATTTACAGTTGCGGACAACATGCAGTTTTGAAGAGGACTGCGGCTGTTGTGGGGCTGGAATGCCCCAGTGCACCCTTCGGGGAGTCTGAAGCAGTCATTAGCTGTGGATTCCCTGGTTGAGCTGTGGAGGCAGGTGCTGCTGCTGCCTTGTCTGCAGCGCTGGTCATTTTTCCACAAACGAGTAAGGAAGGGAATGCTCCTTTGGGTGGTGTGACAGATGCGGCCACACGCAGTCACCCTCGAGGAAAGCGGGTCAGACTGCCCCCGCAGCAGCAGATATGCTGGAAGAGCAAGTGTCTGCGCCAGGCTGTGGCAGCGCTGCTGTTGCACTTCAGGTTGGCTGGGACATGCCAGAGCTGCCCGGGTAGAAATAAAGGCTGAGCAGAGCAGACACAGTCCTGTCCTGTTAGTCCAGACCCTACATAGCAGCTTGACTTGTGGATCTTGTTTCCAGTTTGGGGAGCTTGGAGCAGGTGAGTTTTAGACCCCAGAGCACTACATGCTCTACCCACAAAGGCTGCAGGAGGTGATGAATTCCTTGTCCTCTCTGTTTAGTTTCAGGAGTAGCAAAGGGACATGGAAGAGCAGAGCTTGTTTATTCCCAGATTGCTTGCAGCTGGAAGGAAGCAGGGCCAGGCCAGGAACAGATCAGGGATGGATGGAGTGTCTCTGCTGATGCTTATAGCTTTCCCCACCTGGTTGGTCCCAGCACTCCTGGGGTGCCATAGAAATAGATGTGGCTTAGATGGCCTAATTCTGTAAGCTTCCATGCTTGCTTATTTTTCTTTCCCACCCTGGTCTTTTCTGTCCCACGATCATGTCCATAGTGCCAGCTGTTCTCTGGGCTGTAACAGCCAACCTTGGTAAGACTCTGCCTACTCCAAAGCTGTTGATGCTGGTGGGGATAGCCCATTTTTCCTTCTCATTCTTTGCTGACAGCTCTTCCTTTCTTTTTTGGTGTGTTGGGTGCTTCGTCCTGCTTGTTCCTGCACCTGTTCCAATGCTATGACTTTCCCAAGCCCTTGCAGTGTGGCAGTCCAGCAGCTGTGCCCTTCCTGTATGAAGGGTCAGGTACTTGTGTTTTGGGAATCCCTCAGTCTGCTTTTGTGGATCAGCTGAGCGATCAATCAAGGTGCTCCTGAGGGTGTTTTAGCTGGTTTCTGCCTGTCCTTCCCATGTGGTGGCTGTGTATTAGCTAGAGTTGACCCACTACAGTCTGTGCTTGGCAATGCTCCTTGGGCAGGAGGAACCCAAGGGGAAATCTTGCTTGACTAACCTGATAACCTTCTGTGATGAAATGACCGGCAGGATAGATGAGGGGAGAGCGGTGGATGTCGTCTATCTCAACTTCCCCAAGGCTTTTGACACTGTCCCTCACAACATCCTCCTGGGCAAGCTCCAGAAGTGTGGGATAGATGAGTGGACAGTGAGGTGGATTAGGATTAGGATGGCAGGGCCCAGAGACTGGTGATCAGCGGTGCAGAGTCTAGTTGGAGGCCTGTAGCTAGCGCTGTCCTGCAGGGGTCAGTCCTTGGTCCAGTCCTGTTCAATTTATTCATCAGTGACCTGGATGAAGGCACAGAGTGCTCCCTCAGCAAGTTTGCTGATGATACCAAACTAGGAGGAGTAGCTGATACCCCAGAGGGCTGCGCTGCCATCCAGAGGGACCTGGACAGACTGGACAACTGGGCGGTGAAAAACCTCATGCAATTCAACAAGGCCAAGTGCAAGGTCCTGCACCTGGGGAGGAATAACCCCAGACACCAGTACAGGCTGGGGACCGACCTTGTGGAGGGCAGCTCTGCAGACAGGGACCTGGATGTCATGGTGGACGACAAGTTGACCATGAGGCAGCGGTGTGGCCAAGAAGGCCAAGGGGATCTGTTGCCGTTCAAACGGCGCGGCAACTTGGTTCAGAAATGACACGGCGACCACCCCCAGGCCACTCGGGCCATCAGCTCGTTGACACCAATGTGGTAGACAGCAAAATGGCCTTTATTGATGGGTAACAAGGTGTTATATAGCTAAGGTTTACAACGTCACATCCGTCTGCTTACATCATAAACTAACACTATTGGCTGTTAGGGGCCCTATCTTTCCGTACAGCACGATATCTTCTGGCCGCCGGACCTTAACTATATGCAACAGGGATCCTGGAGTGCATTAAGAAGAGCGTCTCCAGCAGGTCAAGGGAGGTGATCCTGCCCCTCTACTCAGCCCTGCTGAGGCCACATCTGGAGTATTGTGTCCAGTTCTGGGTCTCACAGTACAAGACGGATGTGGAGCTGCTGGAGAGAGTCCAGCGCAGGGCTACAAGGATGATCAGGGGCCTGGAACATCTGCCCTATGAGGAGAGGCTGAGGGAGCTGGGCCTGTTCAGCCTGGAGAAGAGAAGGCTGAGAGGGGATCTAATCAGTGTCTATAAGTACCTCAAGGGAGGGAGTGAAGAGGATGGTGCTGGTCTCTTTTCAGTGGTGGCCACTGACAGAACTAGAGCTAATGGCCACAAACTGAAGCACCAAAAGTTCCACAGGAACTTGAGGAAAAATTTCTTAACAGTGAGGGTGACAGAGCACTGGAACAGGCTGCCCAGAGAGGTTGTGGAGTCTCCTTCTCTGGAGATCTTCCAAACCCGCTTGGATGCAGTCCTGTGCCACGTGCTCTAGGTGTCCCTGCGTATGCAGGGGGGTTGGACTAGACTATGATCTCTAGAGGTCCCTTCCAACCTTAAGCATTCTATGATTCTATGAACCCCTGCAGAAATAAGGAAATTCCAGGCACTGGCAGTAAGGGATGCCTCGCTAATCCCACTCGGCATTCCGAGCCAAGGTGAGGGCAGGCAGCTGTGCTGCGGACATTCCTGGCCCTGATGGTCCCTCAAGAACCAGGTGGGTTGTAGCTGCAGGTGTTGAGCACTCAAGATGCATTTGGATGTTTGACCCCGGTTCCCTCTGCTGTGGACTTGCTTACCCAGGGTTTGTGACCTGAGTTTTGTATTGCCTGGCCCCACAATTCCTCTGCTCCAGCTGATCCAGGTTGGAAACAGACTCCAAATGTGGAGGTGAAAGACTGAGTTATTCCTTGTGTTCCTGCACCTGCCCCAGCCCAGACTGTTTCCCCTGGCGCTGGGGGAAGCGGTGCTCGGAGCAGTTGTTGCAGAGTGCAAGCTCTGTACATGGTGTTGTCTGTCTCTACCAGGACTCCAGCCTGCCGGTGGGAGTGTTCATCTGGGAGGTGGAGAACGGGAACGATGAGGACGTGGAGGTCTCCATCATGTTCAGCCTGCAGAATGGCATGGGTACGAAGGAGGACAAGAGAGGAGGGCACTGGAACGAGCCCTTTGCCTTTGAGAAGGAGGGCACACGTGTTGGTGGCGTTGTCCTGCATCACTGCACTCCCGTGAATCCCTTCAGCCTCGCTATCTCTGCCCGTGAGAAGGTAAAGGGCTGGCTGGTTCATGGGGATCTGCGGGCTCACAGCATCTCTCATAGTGGGGAGGCAGGGGCAAGACATGAGCATCCCACGTGACAGAGATCTGGACTGTTGTCCCTAGGAATGATCCCATCCTGCTCCGTCCAACCCTGTTTGGTGGGTGTGGGGAGAGCAGTGCAGCCCTGTTGAGTGTGGGATCTGTGGGCTCTTTTTGGCAGCTGGGGAAGGATGGATGTGTGATGTGCCTTGCGTGAGAGTTAGCACCAACACTGGCACTTCCCCAGCTGCCAGGGTAAGAACAGGGATGTGACTCCAAATAGGCTCCAAGGATCATTCTCAGGGTGGTGGGATTCCTATACAGAAGCTGTGGGTGAAGCTTGCAGGACACCAGATGGATAGATCTGGAGTTAGCACTGGTGGACAATGTGCGGATTGTGAATTCAGGGCTGCGGGACTAGGGTTAATTCACTGTTTTCTATCTGTCCCACAAAAACATTAGCTCCTAGTTTGGATTCTGAGGGAATTTGACCTTGTCTCACCCAGCACAAGGTGCTCTTGTTACCTGCCCTTTGGAGGCGGCCCTAACCTTGACACAGGCTTTTCATCCCCAGGCTGGCGCCAGAGTTACCCACTTCACAGCCTTCAATCCCACAGGATCAGGTAAGGAGGTGTGGCAAGACCTCCTTCAGGACGGCCAGCTGGATTCCCCTGCGGGTGAGTCCTCCTTTCCCTCTCTGACTGAGGTCAGGGCTGTGCAGGTGTGAGCAGAGGGAGCCTGGTAGCAGGGAGCAGAGCACCAGCCCTGGCAAGCAGAGCTGGGTTCCCTTCCTCTGGTTGCCTGGATGTGGTGGCAGGGAGTGCAATGGCTGGAGGAAACTCTGGCAGAACTGAATAGAGAAAATCTGTCCCTGTGGAAAGGTCCTTCCTGTCCCTTGTACAGTGCAAGGGAAAGGCCTAAAGTGGGAGAAGCTCTTGACAAGGCTGTGCAGGGCCAGCAGGTACACGGAAGGGCTGACTCACCTGGGGTTGTTATTCGGCTCTTGCTCTTGGTGTGCTTGGCCTGTGCCCAAGAGTCCTAGGTCACTTAGGCTGCTTGAAAAGGGATTTAATCTATGTTTGAATTTCCTGTTCATTATCTTGCTGTTCTTATTGTGGTTTCATGACATGAGGAAGGTTCTCCAAAAGCTATTTGTACCACTTCAGGGCTCTTCTCCACTATATATTTTGTGCATACTGATATCTTCCTAGATTGACTAAAGTCTTCCTAGACTGACCCTATCTTCTTAGACTGATTGATGTCCAGCCACCTTTTCTCAATTTAAGTTGTCAGTGCTGGGAGTGATGCCAGTTTAGATTTGGCCTTCTAGTGGGCATTTAGCACTTCTCAAGTTCTGGTGCTGGCATAATTTGCTGTTGCCTTGTTACTACATGGCTTTCCTGAAGCTCTCTGAAATTTCCTGGAAAATTCAGCACCATTCTCGGCTGTCTGCTCATTTCCTCTGCAGAGAGCCTTAAAATGGACTCTTGTTGATAACCTGTTATTGCAGTAAGAACTTGACCATTTGCCAAGTGTTCCAGCCAGCATTTAGCCAGGAATAATGCTGACAGATTTGATGATGCTGGTGCTGAGCCTTTGTTAAAAAAATAAATTTGAAGCTTAAGTTATGTAAAGCATTTGCATAAATGTTTCCGGAGACCTGTCTCCTAGCTGCTTGTCTGCAGAGCAGCCTCACAGCTGCACTCCGAGCTCTTGAGGCTATGGGGATGTGGTTTTCTTCTCTGCAAGCTGAACATTATCATAGTCAGGATCTTGCGCTCCTGTTAAAATTGTTGCCTAAATAAGTTTACCTGGCACGCATGTCAGGGCTGGCATGTAATTATCCAACTCCTCAAGGGGGTTTTCTTAAATACAGGCACAATTCCAGCATTCTTCAAACAGTTGGAATGAAGACTAGTGTTTGAGTGATTGCGTCTACACTGGTGGTAGCAGCAATTATTAAGTAATGAGGTACTCGATCCATTCCACTCATGCTTGGTGACTTCTGTGCCTAATTTGCTGCTGTGTTTATTTATAATTTTTAACCCTGTACCTATGGCAGATAATTTTTCCTGTTTGCAAAAAGCAGTTACTCACGTGTAGGAGTATCATCCCCAAAATGTCTTGGGTGCTTTCCCCAGGTCACAAGGGGACTGGGGCATGCCCGAGTGTCCTCAAGACACCACCCTTGAGATATCACCCCCAGTCGCTCTGGGCTCAGCAGGCTTTCGTGGTCATTTGTGAACGCTTTTTGGCAGGTAGAAGCGCCCCCACGGAGGAGGGAGAGGTGGTTGCGGCAGCTGTGTGTGTCAGCTGTACCGTGCCTGCCCGAGGGCACGGGACACTCGAGCTGGCTCTGGCGTGGGACATGCCCCGTGTTCACTTTGGCTCCAAGGAGAAACTGCACCTCAGGTGGGTGAATTGTGTACAGCCACACAGCCTGCTCCAGGTAGAGCTTGGCTTAAGTGCCTGGAGCGACCTCTTTTTTCCTCCCTGCTTTGCAACTCTGGCCTTGCATGCTGCCCCAGGAACCTTGTGCTGCTGCCTGTTCACAGCCAGCTGTGCTCTGGTGTGGCTGTGAGCTGCAAGCTCATGGAAAGAGAGAATAGCCCCTTGCCCAGGGGCTATGTGACCTGCTTTCTGACCCTTTTGCTGTCCTTTTAGGCAGTCCTCAGCACTATTTGTTTAACTCTTGGCTGCCATGGAGGTTTAGACCCTCCAGCTCTGTCCCTGTAGCACGCAGTGCTGTCTTGTTGCATCATAGTCTTTTCTAGCCCCAGCATTCTGACACTAGCAGTCCTGCCAGGATTATAGGATTATCTTCCTCGTGCAGTCCAGCTTCTCTCCCTTCCTGGGGATGGCCAAGTGGGGTGTTCCCACCTGTGCCTGCCCACAGAGGCTTTGGGGGCAAGCAGTGAGGATCCTGACAAGACCCTGTTCCGCAGGCGATACACGCGCTATTTCAGCAGCGAGGGCGACGCTGCCCCTGCCCTGTCACACTATGCTCTGACGCACTACGAGGAGTGGGAGAAGAAGATTGACGTGTGGCAGAAGCCTGTCCTGGAGAACAGGTGAGCTAGATCAGAACAGCACCCTGTGCAGAGCAGTTTAGCACTCTCTTGGCAGACAGTACCAGGCTGAAAAGTTGGGACTGGGTCTCAGGGAATGAGCAGGCGAGCGGCAGCAAGGTGACCAGGACAGTGGTCCCGCAGCTCTGCACAGCTCCGTTGCGTGTGCTGGGGGAGATGCAGCAGGGAATAGGTGTCCTTGCCAGGTGCTGGCCCCAGCTCTGGAGCACAGCATGATGCCTGCAGGCTCGTGGGGCTGCTGGGGTGGGAGCTGTACCCGCATCTGTGCTCAGGCTCCTACCCTGGTCCCTGTGACCAAGTTTCCCTTTTGTCTGCAGCCAGCTGCCTTCCTGGTACAAGTCAGCCCTGTTCAATGAGCTCTACTTCCTCACGGACGGGGGGACCATCTGGGTGGAGCTGCCCCCGGACTGCTGCGAGGAGGATGTGCAGGGGCCAGTGGACACTGGCCTGTCCCAGCTCCTCCCCGTCCTGCAGGAGTACGGAAGGTTTGCTTATTTGGAAGGTAACTTGCAGAGAAGTGATGGATGGTCCCAACTCAACCCTCTCTGCTGCTACTTTGTCTGTGGTGCAGCAGCTCTTTTGCATGCTGCTGGTTAGGGAGCTGACTACCTGTTCCCAAAGAACCTGCTGTGGGGTCAGGCATGGTGCAGCATGAAGTCTTCTGCCGGGTGACCTGCATGGGGAATGTAAAGTGTCTCTTCTAATGGGAATCCCTGCCTGTGCCAGGGAGAGGGCCCAGCCTCTGGGGCTGTGTGGGAGGAAGGGAGGAAAGGATCTCTCCCTCCTTTCCCTTCCTTTGCAGTACGTCTCCTCTCCTTCACTCTCCCTCTGTGCTTACAGGCCAGGAGTACCGGATGTACAATACCTACGATGTCCACTTCTATGCCTCCTTCGCTCTCGTCATGCTGTGGCCCAAGCTGCAGATCAGCCTGCAGTATGACATTGGTGAGTGACCTGGAAGACCTTAGCTTGACTCCTGCTGATGTCTTGAGCTACAGGAGACATGGAGGATTTGGGACTGCTTCTGCTTAGAAATAGGTGTTGTGGGGCCAGCATCCCCTCCACTCTTGTGCCCTGGGACTTGGGAGCACCTGATGTTTTTTCCCATATCTTTTCTCTCTGCTGAGTGTTCTGATACCTTCTGGGTATGAGTTGGGCTTAGGGTGCAGAGTTGGACCTATCTGGGCTGGGGACACCCTTGGTCCTGACAATTCTCTTTCCATGCCCCTTGAGGATGGAGAGGAAGTATGCAGCTGTCTGCAGACCCTGATACTTTGGGCACGCCTGGAGGCTGCTCTGTTTGCACAGCCAACAGTGGTCCCAGAGGGGAGAGTCTCAGAGCACAGCTGAGCTGAGAGGGCTGAGGCTGCTGGGCTCCTTTCTAGCCCTTGGTGCTGCCACCACCTCAGTTAAGGCAGTGTCACATGAGGACCTTGTGCCCCTGCTATAAGGTAAAGGACAGAGGGTCATGTGTCCTGTGCTGAGAGGAGCCTGGAAGCAGCCTGATGTGCCCTCACCCCCTTGCAGGGTGCTGGCTCTTGCCATGCCAGTCTAGGTTGGGAGGCTGGTGTGCTGCAAACAGTGAGGCGCTGGTGGCCTGTGGTTAGGGCTTACTGCTACGCTGCCCGATGTATTCTCATGCTGCTTGTTTATCACCCTCCCCAGCTGTCACAGTGGTAAATGAGGATGTCCAGCTCCGGCAGTACTTGATGGGTGGTCAGACAGCCCAGGTGAAGCTGAAGAACGTGGTACCACATGACATTGGGGAGCCAGGTATGGGGCCTGCCCTGGCCAGGACTGTTGAGAGCTGAAGCAGATGTGGGGCTGTGGACATAGCTCTTTGTTAGTTCCTCACAAGCTGTGGGACAACCCATGCTTGGGAAAGCTGTATGGTGCACGGAGTGCACTGCTTTTGGGAGCAGGAGGTTTGGATGGCCCTCACTGTTCAGGGAGGTGATGGCGATGCAGGTCATGCCTGCACAAGGGGGATGTGGTGAAGCTACAGCAGCAGGTAGAAGGCTGCTCTCAGGGATGGCACAGGATGCAATCTGTTATTTTCAGTGTTGTTTGACCATTGCACTCCTGGGACCTTGCACCTGGGTAAAGGAATGGGTGTTGTGTTGCACATCTGCTCTGTCCTTGTGTAGACGATGAACCGTGGCAGCGTGTCAATGCCTACCTGATTCACGACACAGCCAACTGGAAGGACCTGAACCTGAAGTTTGTGCTGCAGGTGTACCGTGACTACTACCTGACACAGGACAACCTGTACTTGAGGGACATGTGGCCAGTCTGCCAGGTACTGAGGGGACAGTCCTGCCTCACAGCCTCTCACTGAAGCCATGGGGAAGGAAGCAGCATCGTCCCTGTGACATTCAGGGAGCAGGGGCAAATCATCCCTGAAGAGACATGAGGGGCAGTCTTGGGAGAAAGCTGCAGAGGGTGCTCAAACTGCATGACCATCTCCTGCCTTCCACAGACTGTGATGGAGTCGGAGCTGCAGTTTGACAAAGACAACGATGGGCTCATCGAGAACGGTGGCTTTGCTGACCAGACATATGATGCGTGGGTAGTAACAGGAGCCAGGTGAGCAGGAAAGCAGTGAGTGCTGAGCAGGTGGAGGGTGGCAGAGTGGGCAGGGGAGATAACTCTGAGCTGGGAGGACAGCCCCAGCGTGTCGCAGGGATCTGCACAAGCCAAGCTGTATCCGGAGTTGCTAAGACTGCTTTTCTTTATTCTGCAGTGCCTATTGTGGTGGGCTGTGGCTGGCAGCCGTCTGCATGATGTGCAAGATGGCAGATGTGCTGGGTGACCATGGGACCATGCAGAAATACTCTGCTATCCTGCAGAAGGGCAAGGAGTCATATGAGAGGCTGCTCTGGAATGGTGAGTAGGGACTAGCAGCCTGGTCATGGTCTGCTTGGGGATTAGGGTGCAGGTCTTCCTCGGGCCCTGAGTCTTTCTGGGGAGCCTTAGCCTCAAATGGAGGACAAGGGAAGGTAGGAAGAAGCCATGTCTCTAAATGGCCAGGAAGGAGTAAGTGCCAGTGAGGCAGAGATGTTGTCCCCCACAAAAGGAGCCAGGGGAACAGAAAGGATATGATGCCAAGGAGTGGCTTGGAAAGGAGAGGAACGTCTTGGGGCAAAGGTGCCACCTCCTTGCCTTCCTGGGAGGATTAGGAGGAGCATGCCCATGGAATACAAATGTTTACTGTCTCTTACAGGAAAATACTACAACTATGACAGCAGTGGGAGCATCACCTCCAGCAGCATCATGTCAGACCAGTGTGCTGGGCAGTGGTTCCTTGGGGCTTGTGGCCTGGACCAAGGGCAGTTTGAGGTAAGAGAAGGAGCAGCTGGGCTGCAGTGAGCTGGGGCCTTGCACTTGAAGAGCAGCAGGGCTAGCATGTGGTGTGGGTTACGCATTAGTCTGATAGCTGCTGGGGCAGGGACTCTGGCCCGTTTCTGTGCAGTCACAACACACTGGAACAGAGCACTTCATGCAAATCAGTGCAGCTCATATAACTGAAATAAATTTGTGAGTAGACTATGCAATGGAAGTGCATAATCTGTCAAATTGAACTTGCTTCAAAGAAGTTCCTACTGGAACTCTCAGCAAAATATTATTTGATTAACAGAGACATTTTCTGCACTTTTTAATGATGGCCGTTTTGAAGTCCTGAATGAAAGCTGGAGGAGACCAAAATCTACTTGGGGCCCTAAAGTCCGTAGACCTTTGTTTGCAAGAGAAGGCTTGACTCAGATAGTTCTGTCAGATGTTAGTATTATAATTCTCAGGACACAAGAGGGTGGCAGAGAGCAATCTGTTGGATTATCTGTGACCAGTAGGCAATTGACAGACCTTATTACTAGACAGCAAAACCTGTTGTAGTGGTGCAGAATGAAAGCTTTGTGTGTCTGAGAGAAGGCAGAATGATATGACCTATTGCATGAGGGCGATAAATTACTCTGTTAGTGTTTGAGAGAAGCTTGGTATAGACAATCCTGGAAGCAGCAGTGCTAAACATGCTGGAATTTAATGAGGACCGCTGGCTTCTGCTTGTGCCCTCCTGTATTCCCTCCAGTTTGGATTGCTTGAGCAGGGGAACTAGGGCTGTGCTCAGAACTGCATCAGCATCTTACTCAGGCCCCATGCAGTGATACCGAAACATCCCTTTGTGGGGAAAATGATAAAACCAGTGCAGTCAAAAACTTTACTTGCCTCTTCCTCGGGCCTTGGACTAGACTTAGGGTGTCTTTCATCTCCTGTAACTAGTGAGCTTTGAGCTCAATGGAGCTTTTAGTAAACTTACAGTATACCGTAATACAATTTTGTCCGCATGATGTTTTGATTTCTGTGTTGCTGGCACCGCTCCTATGTTTGTCACTACATTAGCACACTCCTGCTGTGTGCCCAGGTCAGTAATGAAATAAGAAAGAAAATCTGTGACCCCAGACCTGGAGGAATTCTGCCAGAAAGAGAAATTCACACAGCCCCTCCAGTAATTCCCTTTTCCTTAATAATACTTATACTTATTCCCAGCTACACTGGAAAAAAAAATACAGTATTTGTTGCTTGACTTCAATGCAGAAAAAAAGGGATATGCCTTTTCTTGATATGAATTTACAAAAGTTACCTTTGGAAAGCTTATATTTCATTTCATCATCCTTTCCTTTTCCTCTGGCCTTGACTGCAACCAACTTACAAGAAAAATCTGGTTGAGCTGGACTAATGAGCCAAGAATTACGTGACCTTCTGCTTTCACAAAGTGCTATAACACTTGCTATGTTCCAGGTCCAAAGCCATCACTCCCAATTTGGTCATCGTGAAAAGTCTGCTTTCTAATTACGTTAACATAGGATGAGACTAAACAGTCCTCCTGTTGCAACATCACTGAGTTGAGTTCTGCATCTGCCCCACAGGCAGTGATCTCTGCAATAATATTTCTTAGCATTATTGTAATACTGAGAGAAGTGGAAAAACACTGTTAACTTTTAGCTGTGTGCAGAAGCGTTTTAATCTCCATGCAGTACCTCACAGCAGCTCCACTGCTTTCTATTTGGCTCACAGGACTGTTGCTGCTTTTCTAAGGGCTTACTCAGCATGATTATTTGCATTTTGTTCTCCTAAGTTGAACTATTAGCCTCAGTTTGAGCAATTGATTTTTTTTTTAACTCTCTTCTGGGAAAAAGATGTTTTTCACTTCCTCCTGAAGCTTTCCTTGAAATGACTACATATCTAGAAAGTCACCATCTCTTTCCCTGTAAGTTTTTTTTTATGCTCTTAACCTTTGTTTGGCATGAACATTTCAGATTTTTCAAAACCAGACACTGACAACATCAGACATCCTATATATTGCAGCCTGAGCTCTTCCATGACACTTGCCTCACCACCCAATTACAAAATTTTAGAAATTTAACTTCTCAAAAGTGGTCAAAAAGAAGCCAAGTTCTTACTTTTTTTTTTTTCTCCATTCAGTGAAGCTTCAGTCAAGTGTCCAGTTAAGTAACTTACCATGGCTAGCTTTTTTGTATGATTCTCGAGACTTACTCATACGAAGTCTGAGGTACCCCAGGAGTTCACTACTAGCAGTGACAAATTTTGAAGGAGGAACCTGGCACTATCCATACTGCTTACCTCCCACTTGGCACCTGCCTTCCCATGTCATCATACAGCCTTACCAAAATCTTTTATTTCAACAATAAGGTATTTTCAGTCCCATTGACCCCAGACCCCTAAGGACTGCAGTTGTGCCCGTTTTGACCATCTCTGCTTTAAGTAACCCCTCTCTTCTAGGCATTGCAGTGCCTGTTTTAACTGTGGTAGCTGATGGAAGCAGACTGATGGGATGAAAGAACAGTAGAGCAGTTTCCCCAGGAGGAAGCGTGGGACCCTAGGTACTCATTACCTTGAGAAACATGCAGCTGTGAGCAGAAACAAAGGCTGAGAGTTCAATTGAGGTGATTGAGTGGGGTTGGCTTGATCTCCAGAGCAAGCTTCTAAGAGAAGCAACGGGTTTGATCAGTGACTGAAGGTTAGAGGCTTTTCATGGAGTCATGATAATTAGCCAAGTTATTGGATTTCCTGCAAGGAAGATGTGTGGAATTGTCCTGTGTTCTGAAGAGGAGCAATAGTGGCCTCTTCTAGCCTAAAATTTAACCCTGGCTGAGAAGAATGAGTAACCACTGAGGCCAGGCGTACGTGCGTACTTGCACTCTCTCCCTTGTGCGCTCTGTCTCCACGTGCAGGCCTTCCCCAAGAGTCACGTTGTCAGCGCGCTGAAGACCATCTTTGAGAAGAACGTCATGGGCTTTGCAGGTGGCACCATGGGTGCTGTGAACGGCATGACGCCCCATGGGGTGCCCGACACGTCCAGCGTGCAGTCCAAGGAGGTGTGGATCGGCGTGGTGTACGCCCTGGCTGCCACCATGATCCAGGAGGTGAGCGGGGCGCTCTGTGCCTTGAGGGCAGCAAGCCCTGGCTCTGGGCCCTCTCCCCATGCTCCGTGCGGGTCCTGACGGCCGCCTTTCTTCCTTCTGCTGCAGGGCCTGGTGGAGGAAGGTTTCCACACGGCAGAGGGCTGCTACCGCACGGTTTGGGAGAAGCTGGGCATGGCCTTCCAGACGCCGGAGGCCTACTGCGAGAAGAAGGTGTTCCGCTCACTGGCCTACATGCGGCCCCTCAGCATCTGGAGCATGCAGCTGGCCCTGGAGAGCCGGGCTGGCCGTGCAGCCACTGCCCCCACGGCCACCCACACAAACGCCCTCCACCCCTGATCCCCGGAGCACCATGGTGCCGAGCAGATGAGGGAACGCACCCTGGGATGGTGGCTTCAGCTGCAGGGCAGGGACCTGCCGGGGTGCCCTTGATAATGTTCAAACTGTTGTTTTCCTTCCCGATCTCCTCACCCAGCTCACAGATCATGCCCTTCCGCCTGTGGCAGGGAGGGGGCCCCCAGACAGATGCTGAGCATGAGGGAGTCCAGAGGCACAAATTACGTCTGCTCACCCTCATCAGTGAAAGGAGAAGAGTGGGATAAGGGGATACTGCCAAGGGTTGTGCCTCCCTTTTCCTATCACTCAGGGCTCTGCCAGCCTGCAGGACAAGTGGCTTTCCCCAGCATGAGCTGGTTCCATCTCCCAGGAGTGAACAAGACCTTTCTCCTTCAGACTTTGTCTGGGAGAAGTCAGTGGGCCTGGTAAGGTAGGAGGGGCCTGCAGGGCTAATAAGTTTGTGTGTGATGTGTATTTGTGCATATTAAGTGAGGACCTTGGACTAGAGCAGGACGCGGCTGCCTGCGCTAGCTGTGGCTGCTCATTGCTGCTGTACGTAGACACGTGGATGCTGTAGTTGTTCCTCTGCTTTGTAACTGCTGCAGACAAACACGCTCTTCTGGGCTGACCCCCCTGGCTCTGCCTGCACCTGGATTGAGCTCTGGGCGTGGTGCAGTGCTGAGGAGCCACCAGGAGCCACATGCACATTAGCCCAACACAGGGCACACAGGAGAGCTTGTGGCAAGTACAATCCTGGCCCTGGCCCATGACAATCTGAGCCCAGATCCTGGCCTGCGTGGAGCAGCGCGTCCCTGGTCTGGTGATGTGACACCCTCCCTGCTGGCACAGCAATGTAGCTCTTGAGAGCAGTGGAACAGATTTTATGTTATGAATCATTTTAATTTAAGTTCTCAATAAATGATTATCCAACTGTCTGTCCTGGGTGGTGTATTTGCTTTGAGCTTTTTGTACTTCCTTTGAGCATGCACCCCTAGCCTTCTCCCTGTTCCTTCAAAGCTCATCCTAACCTTAGCTGGTTTGCGCAGAGGTCTGTGTGAGTGGTTTGTAACGGCAGCTGTGGGGCAGGCCGCAACTACAGGCTTGGTGTCATGGGCTTGTTTTGTGTGTGTGTGTGTGTTTTTTTTTTTTTTTTTTTTCTCTCTGTGCCACTGTGTTTATGGTAGGAGCAGAAACTACCCTCTACCCAGTTGCACTGAGGTCCTAGACTGCAATTTGAGTCCTGTCCCTTGTTCGCTACTCCTGTGTAGTTACAAGCCCTATGAAGGAGGTAAAGACCCTGGCCTTAATAACAAAAATGCCATTAGCATCCACTTCCTCCCTGCCTCAGACCTCTGGGGCTCTTCTCTCTGGCTGCTTGTGTGTCTGCAGGGCCGTGGTATGAGCCCTGACTCCCAGTGTCCAGCTTGTGCTCCCTGCTGCTGCCCTCCTTCCCTTTCCCCTCTCTGCTCACAGAGGAAGGGGAAGCAGGGGAAGCAAGGAGGCCTCAGGCACTTTGCTTGTTACCCCTGGGACAGACCCCTTAGCTTTGCTACCACAGGAGAAAGGCGGGGTGCTTCCCCATTCTCTGAGGGGCTGCTCTGAGTCTTGGCCCTGACAATCAGTTTAAGCGTGAGCCTGAGCCCGGCCTCTTTTCACCTGGGCTGCCTGCAGTGACCAGCCTAGGCCGTGCAAGCCCCAGCCCTTGTGTGAGCTGTGTAACAGGGAAGTGCTGGGCCAGCCTCTGGGCAAGGGGGAGGTCAGGCCAGGCTGACCTGGGGCCCCTGGGTCGCACAGCAGGGCCATGGTCACTAAAAGGAGCAACAAGGGCCACTAAAAGAGCGAAGGGTCTGGGGGTAGGAGAGCAGCTACCTGGCCTTTTTCCAGGACCCTGGCCTGGCGTCCATCCCTTCCCCTGTCTGCCACCTCCCTCTGCCTGTTTCAGCCTCTCGCAGCACGTTGGTCATAAGTGCTGCTCGCTGTGTGGCTGCTCGTTAATGTTTAAGCCTCCCTGCCTGCGCTCACGGGAGGACCGGGACGGCGGAGGTTCCCAGCCACTGCCCTGACCTGCACCCTCTTGCTGTGGGTCCCAGAACGCGCTGCAGACTCCAGGCTATCCGTGGGTGACCCGGTCACCTCTGTACCTCTGTACCAGGCCCAAAGGCTGCAGCGAGCTGGGCTCAGGAGACGCTCCGCTCTCCAGCTCACAGCATGGTGGCGGCTCGGCCTTCACTCGGGCTATGCGGACGAACCCCATCGGGACCCTCTGAGCACCCACTGGCACCGTGTGGGTTCGCCGCGCCTAGGGCTGCTCTCACACGCAGGGATTGCAGGGCTGGTGCAGACCCAGCACTGCCAGCGTGGCAATGAATGGCCCTTTCTTTCCCTGCACTCCCCCAGAGAGAGCTCCTGCGTCCGTGTGGGCTGAGAAATAATGTTATCCGGGCAGGTCTTGGTGGGCACGGCCCACTCTGCCAGCCTCTATTGTGCTCTTTGGCGTCAGGACCGCCTGGGAATGGGAGCCAGGAGCGGGTGCTGGGCAGCAGCGATGGGAAGGTCTCCAAGCTGCTGTCCCTGAGGCAGGGGCACGGAGTCCCCCGGAGCCCAGCAGGCGCGTGGTGGGACTCGCTGGGCGGCGGCCCTGGTGCCCGCGGGGCTCTGGCCATGCTCAAGGGGCTTTGAGTGGGAGGCACAGGGGAGCTGGGCTTTTCCCAGCACTGAACTTGAATTTCTGGAGTTGTGCAATTGCTGGGCACCACCAGTTTTTGGTTTGCAGTGAGCTGTTTGCAGTGTTTCCACTACCCTGGAGATGGAGGTGTGGTCCTCCCCCCTCCTTCAACTCTTTCCATTAGCTATGCACCAAAGCTTTAGTTTTCCTGGAATTTTCAGCCTTGTCCCCACCGCCAGTGGTTTGTATTCTGCGACGCTCCTGTGAGCTCCAAAACAGCCCAGGGCCGTCCATGTGCTCTGTCGGGTGATGGCACCAGGGCGCGCCCACAGAGGTGGTCCTGCAGCATGGCTGTCTGCCCCACACTAGTGGCAAGCGGGGCAGAGGCACCCGCAGGTCCAGCCAGGGAAAACTGAGGCTGGAGGAGCTGAGCGGGTGCCAGTTTCCCTCTAACTTGGTGCATCCATTACCAAAGCTGAAATACCTCCCTCTTCAGCAGTCCCCAGCGTCCAAGTGGCAGCGGTTTTGCTCCATTATTTTATCCATCTTTTCTGTGAGATGCTGTTTGCCTAACATTGGCAGTCGCCAAAATAGACTCACACTCCAACCCAGCAGGCAAAGAGCAAACATGGTTCTCTAAATCATCCCCTTATCGCAGCACTTTTTTCACTGCAGAGGCCTGCTGGCCTGCACCTTAACCCTTGAGAGCCACTTGCACAGACACCTTCCTTCAAGGGTTGGGAGCTTCAGTCTTGTTACTCCATCACTGGATCTTTCTTTTCACTTTATATAATGTACCAATTAAAACGGAGCCATTATAGGGTTAATTTTTGGAAATGAGTGCAGGGACACCTCTATTTGTCGTGATGGCGACTAATCTTTGCGAGATAATTAGTTATTCTCTAACATTTATCCCTACCTCTTTTTTTTTTTCAAAGTTAGCTCCATTCCCGCTTAATCACAGTGTTGGACTTTTCTTCAGATGTTCCTCAAAGCCACACGCACATGTGCTTACAGCCCAGGTCTTTCCACGCTGAGCTTCTTCATCCTCTTCCGGCTTCCAGTTTCGGGCTAGGTGTTCACCTGCTCCTCACTGCATCCCTGCTCATGTGTGCTTGTGCAGCCGGTGCAGGGGCTACATTTGGAGGGTCACCTGGGCACACAGCACTAAGGATCTCCGCAGGCTGTTGAGGGGTTTTGCTTCCCTTCCTGCCAGCGGATATTGCTGGACCATTGCGCTCCTCCTCAGGCTGGGCTGGCGCTTGCGCTCAGTGGACAAGCTGCTCACCTCAGGGCTTGCAAATGCAAAACGGAAAACGGGCAGAGAGCACCGGGATGGTTGTGTCGGGTTGTGAATGTCCCAAACACAAACCTGGACTTGCTTGGGCCACCTCTGGGCTTCACTCAGTACCTCCCCGTCCTCGCAGCTGTCCTGGATGAGTGTGCGCAAGGCCGGGCAGCGCGGGGTGGTGCTTCCCAGCAGCGAGGCTGCAAGCACATGCACCAGCCACCACGGCCAAAGTAAACGCGGTGGCTGCAGCAGCAAAAAGTATGTCTTGGCATAAATTCCTAAACCTGAAAAAGGAAGGAGCGAGTGGGAATTCCCCCTCGCAGTGAGCGGGGCCACGTGGAGCAGAGCTCCAGTAAGTGCTGAGAGCTGGTGAGGAGAGTGACCCAGAGTGATGAGCAGTGCAAGGGAGTGGATTTAGATGTTGAAGGGAAGCCAGCGTTCAGAAATGAGACTAAAAAGCAGCTGAAAATCGAGAAGTGTTACAAGAGATTCCCTCTCCCCATTTTAAGGAAAAAAACAGAGCATTCATTGATGAACAGATCTAAATGATCCCTCAGCATGATGGTGAGGGAGTCCCAACCCAGTATTTTAGGAGAAGACTGCTAGTCAAGAGATGGGAAAAACAGGTGTGAGACGAGCCGCCTCAGACTCCCTGGCCAGCCACCGATGCAACATAAGGTTGATTTTATAAATACCAACCTGAAGCTATTTAAAAATCCTTGCGTAAACATGGCTTCCTGTCAGCATCAAAATCCAACACGCGAGCTATTTGGGGAATGTTTGGTTTTGTTCCTTTTTGCAAACAAACTCACTCCCTGCCAGCAGAAGCCCCAGCTCTGTCAGGAACGGAACAAGGCCCAGTCTCAAGCCTGGTGCAAGCGAGTGGACGGGGCAGCAAGCGGGCGGCCCGTGGGCGCTGGGAGCCTGAGGGGGAGCCGCAGAGCCGAGCCCAGGTGCACAGGGCCCGCTGGGGACACGAGAGGCCCGAATGCCTCCTTCCTGCCGGGCCTTGGCCAGGAGCCGCTCTAGGCCCTTAGAGAGGCCCAGGTGCCTTGAAGAGGTGGTGCCCGCTGGGCCCCGGCAAGACTCAGCTGCCAGTGGCCGCAGGCCAGGGCGTCACCTCGCCTGGCATGGGAAGTGCCCATCCGGCCACAGGAAAACATCCCTCTGCAGAGCGGCTAATGCCCCGTCGTGCCATTCAAGGGGTTGCGTGGGAACCCGGCGAGCACGAGGCAAGACAATAGCACGGGCACCCTGCAAGCAGCGTCTGGGCAAGAGGAAGGTGCTGTGGCTGGAGCAGAGCAGCTAGGAAACCACAAGCACCTTAGGCACTGCAGGAGCTGCTGGGGTGCAGGGCAGCATGAAGGAACCTCTGCAGGCAGTGTGGTGCAGAAGGAGGTCTGCAGGAGGGTATCCAGCATGGGGGAGCGGATTGGGTGCCATCTCCGGAGTAGGTTGGTGTTAGCACTGTCTGGCAGCTGCATGGTGCATTTGGATAACGAGGGGTGCAGCCGCCCACAGCCGGCAGCATGGAGAGGAGCAGGAGAAGATGCCAGGGATGGTCCCAGTCTGCAGCGGGAAGGACTTCAGGGGAGCCACCCTTGGAGGGTCTTTTCCTGCCTTGGAGGTCAGTTCAGAGTTCCCATAGTGGGTGGCTAACTATCGCACACAGCCTGTTCTTGCCCCCCTCCCTCTGCCCAACTGCCGACCCCTCTCTGGCGTGATGGTCCCAGCAATGCCCATCTCCCAGTATATCCCAAGAGGCTGCCTCTGGCCCTGAAGCTGTCCTGGCTGGAAATGAGCATCTAAAATCTTAGCCAAGCAGCATTTTGGTCTGTAGCAGAGCCACCATGAGACCATGGCAGAGCGAGACCTCACCCTCTGCCAGCCCTGCACCTCACTGCTGGCTGCCTGGGCTCGTCTCCAGCTTAGGGGCATGTGAGCAAGGAGGAGCTGCCTCGAAACAAACTGCTGGGAATATCTGCATGCAATCACCCTCTCATATCGCTAGGAAACACAACTTCGGAAACACCCAGGTTATGTAATGCCTGGGCAGAGCTGGCACGGGGGGCCCGGCAGCAATAAAAAGGAGAGGGAGGCGGTACACAGACAGAGCCCTGTGAGGAGCACGTCCTGAATATCAGCAACCACCTCCCAGCTGCAGACACCATGCAGGTGACCCCTGTCCTCCTGGTGCTCGCCCTGGCACTGGCTGTTCCCAGCTGCTCTGCTGAACGGAAGGTAAAGGCAGCCGTGGGCTGGGCTGGCTCCAGGCACGATCAGCAATGCGGTGGGGCTGGGTGCTGAGTGCCCCGTGCTCATTCTCTCTTTGCAGTGTGTTCTGACAGGATCTTGGATCAACGACCTGGGCTCCAATATGACCATCAATGAATTGAACAGCAAAGGCGAGTTCAGTGGCACTTACCTCACTGCCGTGACAGCCACCAACAACGAAATCAAGGTCTCCCCGCTGCAGGGCTCCCAGCAACGCAAGAACCA
This sequence comes from Tinamus guttatus, assembly GCF_059628265.1. Lineage (NCBI taxonomy): Eukaryota > Metazoa > Chordata > Aves > Tinamiformes > Tinamidae > Tinamus > Tinamus guttatus. The sequence continues at coordinate 66,270 of NW_028288618.1, forward strand.
GCGCAACAAGGCCACCTTCGGTTTCACTGTCAACTGGGCTTTCTCAGGTGCTTCTCCTTTCCCCAACCTCCTTCTGGTGTCTCTGCCCTTCCCTCTGATGTCTCCAGTGACCCCTTGCCCTCCCTGGAGATGGTCTTCATGGTGCCTTTCTGTCCACAGTGGTGCCCTGTCCTCCCCTGTGATGTCCTCTGTTCTCCCTTGCCCTTCCCTATGACACCCCTGACAGTGCCCTGTCCTACCCTGCAATATCCCTGACAATCCTCTGCCCTCCCTTGTGAGGTCCCTATTGGTGTTGTCCCCTCTGATACAACATCCTTGGTGAGACACCGGAGGTCCCTGCCCTCCCATGTGCTGTCCCCAGCTGTGTCCTGCCCTCCCCTGCGCTGTTCCTGTTGGTCCCCTCACCACCCCACGACATCCTTCTGACAGCGGCTGAAGGGAACGGCTGGCCAGGTGTCCTGAGCTCACTCCATGCTCCACATGCCCCCTGAGGTCCCTAGAAATAACCCCCTGGCTCCAGAGACCAGACACATGGGGATGCCCAAGGCAGAGGGCAGGTTTCAGACCATGGGCTTCCCCCGCTGTCCTGCGGGCGCTTCACGCCTCCACTCTGTGCTTTCTCCTGCCTCTGCAGATGCCATCACCGTCTTCACCGGCCAGTGCTTTGTGGACAAGAATGGCAAGGAAGTTTTGAAGACCATGTGGCTCCTGCGAAGCCACGTCAACAGCCTCGAGGATGACTGGAAAGCCACCAGGTGAGTCGCAAGCAGTGCAGGGAACATGGCCCCCGGCGTATGGTTCTGGGCATGGAGCCAGGGAATAACGGGGACAGCATACCTTGTGCTTAACAGCCTTTAATCCTGCCCAGCGGCAGAGCAAAGAGTGCGGCTGGGAGCAGAGCGGCGGGGAGGTGCAGCGCTCCAGAGCAGGAGGTGGCACCCAGCTCCTGGTGCTGCAGACACTGGGAGGGGGGCCCAAAGACATCTTCCCCTACACAGACCCCATGTCTCCAGCCTCCAGGAACATGTTTCCCTCCCTAAATCCCCTCTCCCGCTTCTGTGTCCCACAGGGTTGGCGTCAACACCTTCATTCGCCTGGAGAGGCGGAGGGAGTGATAGAGCTGGGGGCTGCTCTGTCTTCCCCTCCAACCACCCGCACCACCATGGCTCCCGGTCGGGCTCGACCGGTGCAGGACTCTCACCTCCCTCCCTGTTGTTGCCAATAAAGCTTTGCTGCAAGCGGCTCCTCGGCTCTCATCGCTCTGTGCCCTCCCTGTGCCGCTCCCAGGACAGCCTGGCCCAGGGGAATCCATCCTTGGCAGCGGTCCCGGCTGCCGGGAGCTGCTGCCCGCCCGAGTCCCCATGCCGTATCGGACACTCAACCCGCAGCCGCAGCAAAAAAGTGTCCTGGGAGGGTCCGTGTGTCCAGGGAGGGTGGCAGGACACTGCTCTCTGCACCCCGAGCGGTCCTCCCTGCTCTGGGTGCGGTTTCCCGACCCTGTGCACTAGATATGAGCTACCCCAGGCTCTCCAGCCTCGACCCTGCAGGCGCTGGGCTGAAACCCGAAAGAAGCTCCGCAGGGGCAGCTGCCCTGCCCTGACGGTGGGTGTCCAGCCTGGCCTGGCACCCGCTATGGCCTCCCTGGCTCCACAGCAGCAGCCATGGGCAGGGGCGAGCGGAGGCGCCCGCAGTTCCTGCCGGGAAGAAGCAAGGCTGGAGGTGCGGGCCGCACGCCAGCTTTTCCTCTGACCTCAGTGTCCTTCACCTCCCTCTTCAGGGCGTCCTGATGGCATCAGGAGCACTGAAAGTCCTTACAGAGCAGGTAAGAGACTCCAATGTAAGACTGAGCTGCTTCAGACCATCTGACTAGCAGCAAAAATGATGTAAGGACCATTTTATGGTACTGAAGTAATGCGATGCAGAAATCCCTGTGTAAACATGGTATGTTGTCAGCATTAAAAGACTATATTCCAAAGTATTTTGTATTTTTTTTTCTTTTTTTTAAAAAAGACAACATAGAATTCCTTGAATCAAAGTCACTTTGGTTGGAGCATAAGCGCCTCTAAGCTGTGTAGAGTCGCAGCTCAGGTGGTTTGCGAAGCCAGCCCAAAATTTCCACCCACTCTGTGGTCGACTAAAAGAGCTGCTGCAGCAGGAACCCTACTCATCACGCTCCCTGCTCCTTAGCCTGCAATGAGGGTGAAGTAAGGGATTTCCAGACCTTACCTTGCTCTTTGCAAATCCAGGAATTCCTTGGCTCCCATTTCTTGCAGTAACCTTCCCTTACCCTGCTCCTACCCATTCATCCAGGCTCTCATGACCAAAATGAACCCCTGCTGCTCTGGCAGTATCCCAGAAGAAGTTTACATGCAATCCTCACCCGAATTTCCCCTGTTGAGATTTCAAAGGTTTCTTACCGTAGAGGTGGCAGCTGGAATTTGAGCGTGGGCAGCTGTTCCTCCACATGATGCCCGCTTGTGGAGGAGCTGCATCTCAGCTGCAGATGCAGCTGAGAATATTTTGACTTCTTGACATCCTTTAAGGTGACATAGCCACTGTCTGTCATTATCTGATTGGCAATGTATGCGGGGAGGAGCTGAGAGAGTGCGTTGTTTGGAGCTTGGATTGTTTTTTTTTTTAATCTTTTTTTCCACTAGCAACCTCTTCAGTTACTGGCCAGCTTGGCCGCACTGCTCCACAGGGTTTAAGTGGACACACAAGGCTCACAACTTCACCCTTTGCTCACTCCCAGGATGGCAGGGACCAGCAAAACGGAGTCAGTCTTGCTACCGTTGATGCTCTTTTGCTTTCACATTGCACCCTGTGAGCCTTTTCCAGCCTCACTCTCCTCGACATTGCATGTTTGTGAGCCGACTCATATCTTCTTCATCCCTCTGCAGTGTCTGCAACATTTGTTTGTGGAGTTCCTTCGTTTCATATTGGGATTGATCAGTGAGGAGTGTGGGATCTGTGTGTGACTTGATGCATACTGACACACAGCTGTGAATAAGCCTTACAAAAACACACATAATTACAATGATTAGAGCTCCTATAATCGCTGATGTTAACAGTCCTCTTAACCATTCCTTGGTCCCTCCTCCTTGGTTAAGGCACCTGTCCCTACCATTCAAATGCTTGCTCTGCTCTTACCTTGCGTACTTGTCGTAGGCCTGCATGTAGCTTCACAAAGTCAGGTTCGACTAAACGCAGTCCATCTAAACGCAGCATCTTCCATTCACTCAAGCACAAATTCTTCCTTGAGAAGCTAACGGAAAGCCAAGGGCCAAGCATTTCTGCCCCGCTACCCACTTCACCAAACACTGAATTCCCAGATGAAGTGCCTGCAAAGCATCTAAGATTGAGTGATCTGTTTGTTCCACTGGGGTTGGAATAGCTATTAGGACCTTCTCGCACTGCTCTATATCTAATTGGGATATGAAGCATTGGGCAATTGATGGAATGGGATTTGTCTTTGAACACTGTGTTACCATGATGTTGTCACATTATACCTTGGTGTGCTGAGACCCAGCTCAGGGAGGTAGCGAAGCCTGCCAAAAGGATCTGTCTCTTCATGACAGGCACCATTTAGATTTTACACAGTGTGATACCAAGAACCATAGGTGCTCCCAAAACACACGTTCTGTCAAAGGGCATGGTACTCCACAGCTCACTCTTGCCTGCAACAACGTTCCTTCAAGACCTAAGATTACACCTTAGGATCTGAGAGACTGAGGAACTGGAAGGCACATCTGAATTACAGCAGGCTTCCTCTGTCTCAGAAGAGAGGTTGGTTGGGCTGGTAGGTGTTGCTACCTTCTTGCAGTGAGACGCAGGTGTCCAAGTGGGTGGTTCTTTGCAGCAGGCAGCAGTACTGGTGATTAATAAGATTTGGTAGGATCCTTGGCATCAGGACTGGAGAACACTCTTTCTCCGCAGTGCTTTCACATATATCCACTTCTCTGGTTAGCTTTCAAGCGGCACTTCCTCCACACCCAGCAGCAGTGCATCCCTGTGTATAAGAAGTCAGGAAGAGGGGGCAGGAGACCTGCGTGGATGAGCATGGAGCTTGTGGTAATGCTCAAGCAGAAGGCGACGGTATACAGAATGTGGAAAAAAGCACAGGCCCCCTGGGAGAAATACAGGAACGTAGTCAGGGAATGCAGAGATGAGACAAGGAAAGCTAAGGCGCGGCTGGAACGCAATCTGACAAGGGACATTAAAAATAACAAGAAAATCTTCTTCAAATATATTAACAGCAAAAGGAAGATCAGGGAAAACCTCAGTCTGCTGGTGAACGAGATGGGCACCCGGGTTACAAATAGCACAGAAAAAGCAGAGTTGCTGAATGCCTTCTTCACTTCGGTGTTTACCAAGGGCAGCCCTTTAGAGTCCCGGGCCCTAGGGACAAGAGAAGAAGCCTGGAGAGATGAAGACTCGCCCCGGGTAAAGGAAGATTGGATCAGAGAGCACCTAAGGAAACTTGATACCCACAAGTCCATTGTCCCTGATGGGATGCACCCCAGAGTGCTGTGTGAGCTGGTGGATGTCATAGCTAAGCCGCTCTACATCATCTTTGAAAGATCCTGGAGAATGGGGGAGGTGCCGGAGGACTGGAAGAAGGCCAATGTCATGCCAGTCTTCAAAAAAGGCAAGAAGGAGGACCCAGGAAACTACAGACCAGTGAGCCTCACCTCTGTCCCCGGAAAAGTGATGGAACGGCTCATACTGGCCGTTGTTTCCAGGCACATGGAGGACAAGAAAATGCTCAAGAGTAGTCAGCATGGATTCACCAAGGGGAAATCTTGCTTGACTAACCTGATAGCCTTCTATGATGGAATGACCAGCTGGATAGATGAGGGGAGAGCAGTGGATGTCATCTGTCTTGAACTCACCAAGGCTTTTGACACCGTCCCTCACAACATCCTCCTGGGCAAGCTCCAGAAGTGTGAGATAGATGAGTGCACAGTGAGGTGGATTAGGAACTGGCTGGATGGCAGAGCTCAGAGGGTGGTGATCAGTGGTGCAGAGTCTAGTTGGAGGCCTGTAGCTAGCAGTGTCCTCCAGGGGTCAGTCCTTGGTCCAGTCCTGTTCAATTTACTCATCAATGACCTGGATGCAGGCACAGAGTGCACGCTCAGCAAGTTTGCTGATGATACAAGACTGGGAGGAGTAGTTGATACCCCAGAGGGCTGCGCTGCCATCCAGAGGGACCTGGACAGACTGGACAACTGGGCGGTGAAAAACCTCATGCAATTCAACAAGGCCAAGTGCAAGGTTCTGCATCTGGGGAGGAATAACCCTAGACACCAGTACAGGCTGGGGATCGACCTTCTGGAGGGCAGCTCTGCAGAGAAAGACCTGGGCATCATGGTGGACGACAAGTTGACCATGAGGCTGCAGTGTGCCCTCGTGGCCAAGAAGGCCAAGGGAATCCTGGGGTGCATTAAGAAGAGCATCTCCAGCAGGTCGAGGGAGGTGATCCTGCCCCTCTACTCAGCCCTGGTGAGACCACATCTGGAGTATTGTGTCCAGTTCTGGGCTCCACAGTACAAGAGGGATGTGGAACTGCTGGAGACAGTTCAACGCAGGGCCACACGGATGATCAGGGGCCTGGAACCTCTGCTCAATGAGGAGAGAGTGAGGGAGCTGGGCCTGTTCAGCCTGGAGAAGAGAAGGCTGAGACGGGATCTAAGCAGTGTCTATAAGTACCTCAGGGGAGGGAGTGAGGAGGATGGTGCTGGCCTCTTTTCAGTGGGGCCACTGACAGAACTAGAGGTAATGGCCACAAACAGAAGCACCAAAAATTCCACAGGAACTTAAGGAAATTTTTTTTAACAGTGAGGGTGACAGAGCACTGGAAGAGGCTTCCCAGAGAGGTTGTGGAGTCTCCTTCTCTGGAGATCTTCAAAACCCGCTTGGACGCAGTCCTGTGCCACGTGCTCTAGGTGACCCTGCGTGTGCAGGGGGGTTGGACTAGATGACCTCTAGAGATCCCTTCCAACCTTAAGCGTTCTATGATTCTATGATCTGGTTATAAGGGATGGCACAGCACAGCAGTGCGTTCTGCAAGAGCGTCATGCATCTCTGGGTACAGAAACACAAACTTTTCGGGAGTTCTCTATCATGATCTAACAGTTGATTGTCCTCTAATATCAGGTTTCTTGGTTCAGTTGGAGGGGTAGGTAGCAGTCACATAGGCCTTCTCATAAGGATTTAATACAGTGATAGTGTGTGATTTTGGTCTGCCGGATTTCAAATATGCTGCAATGAAATGGGGCCTCTAGACACTTGAGCTTAGTTTCAGCACAAGTTTCTGCAATGCAGGTTTTCAAGGCTGCGTTCTTTCAGTCCCTACTCTCCCCTGGTTCGGGATGAGGGACACAGTGCAATTGCTGTTCAACATATAAAACTTTGCATACATCACAAATGATTAGTCCCATAAAATGAGTGCCTCAGTCAGTATGAATGGCCAAAGGTCATCCAAACCAGTGCATAAATACTTTCAGCAGCTTTTTAGCTACTGTGGTAGATTCGTCTCGTTTAGAAAGGTGAGCTTCTAGCCAACTGCGGAACGTCTCAATTATTACCAGAGCATATTCCAGATTACAAACCTGTCAACAAATTGGACAGGATTCATTAAAGGAACATCTTTACGATACAACCAGCTTTAAGATGCAGCCACGGAGAGGTAAATAAACCAGCTAGAAGGTTACAGTGCTGAGGTTCACCATCAGATGCAGTAGGTAAAAGAGAAGCAGAATTAAGGGCAGAATGTCATTCTAGGGTCATTCTAGAGTAAATAAAAGAGCTTTCCTTCACAACAACAAGGCAGGAACTGAACACAAAACCGAGACAAAAAAGGGGTGGCCAAGAGTGACATGCTTATCCTTGCCGACTGAGAGCTGCTGCTGCAGTTGAGGGTAGATTGGAAGGAGGCAAACCAGCAGTAACATAATCAAGCATGGAGTAGGATCTAGCATGGACTTGCAATAGTTGGAAGACGTTGCAGCTCCACGGAGCTGGCCCAGAAATCTTTGCTTACGTGTCTGCAGTGTTTGAGAGAATGGCCACATGTATACACATCATGTGCCAGAGTCTCCCTGGGGTACTGGGATTTCCTTCTGGTTTCCATTTTCACTCATGTCAGGAAACAAAGGAAAGTCAGAAGGGACCTGTGCTACCTGAATGTCAATTTATGGTCTCTGCTGCCGAGGTGAGTATCCAGCCCTAAACTAAAACCAGAGAACAAAGGGGAAAGAGACAAGACACACAAGGGGTCCTCCTGGTGTGATGTCTCACCTGAGCCCACCATGTTGGCCAAGGTTGGGGTCTTTAGCAAACAGAAAGCAACAAGCCTCCTCCTGGAGCCAGACCCAGGGGAGGGGAGGAGGTAGCTGACAGTTGAGGATAAAAGCCCCACCACATGCCCCTGCATTTGACTTATGCCAGTCATCACCAGTGTGGCTTGTGAGCAGCTTGGTCTGTACTCATGCTCCCTTTGGCAGCCTGCTTATGGTTTCAGAGTTGTCCTTGAATCAATCCATTCATTCCATGTTCATACTGTATTTGTCGATGGAAGCATCCCAATAATTCCAGAGCACCATAGCTCCTGATTTTTCTAGTACTTCCCTTAAGCACTCCATTTTATTCATATCAAAGGTCCCTTTTCCTGAGAATGGTTCAGAAAGTCTGAGGAAAATAATGAGTATACTCAAAATAAGCCAGTGTACCTATTGATGGAATAGGATTGATTTAGATGGCTGGGTAACCCATCTCATTTTTAATAAATACTATGAGGTATGTATACCAAAGCTACCTGAGAGCTGTAAGTCTCTGTGGTCCCTGCTCTTTTGCCACAGTAATGCCTAGGTAAAGGATGTTCAGACCTTGCCCTCCTCTTAGTGGTCCTATTCTTTAGTCCTTAATAATGCTGAGGTAAAGGATGTCCGGACCTTGCCCTCCTCTTAGTGGTCCCTACTCTTAACCCTAAATAAGGCCAAAGCAAAGGATGTCCGGACCTTGCCCTCCTCTTAGTGGTTCCTACTCTTAACCCTTAATAAGGCCAAAGCAAAGGATGTCCGAACCTTGCCCTCCTCTTAGTGGTTCCTTATCTCCAACTGAGGTACTGGAATGGCAGGCCAGATTGGGTCTAACACCAACATCTACCCTCATGCTGCCCTTAGGTAATGAGGAGTGCAGAAGCCTGTGGCCAGGTACATATGGAGAGGACCAGGAGATGGGAACACCCAGGTTATGAAATGCCGGGGCAGAGCTGGGGTCCCTGGCAGCAATAAAAAGGAGAGGGAGGTGGCACACAGACAGACCCTGTGAGGAGCACGTCTCGGACACCAGCAACCACCTCCCAGCTGCAGACACCATGCAGGTGACCCCTGTCCTCCTGGCGCTCACCCTGGCACTGGCCGTTCCCAGCTGCTCTGCACAACAACCGGTAAAGGCAGCCGCAACCTAGGCTGGCTCCAGGCACGGCCAGCAGTGCCGTGGGGCTGGGTGCTGAGTGCCCCGTGCTCATTCTCTCTTTGCAGTGTAACCTAACAGGAAACTGGACCAACGACCTGGGCTCCAATATGACCATCAATGAACTGAACAGCAAAGGCGAGTTCAATGGCAGCTACCACACTGCCGTGAAAGCCACCAACAATGAAATCAAGGTCTCCCCACTGCAGGGCTACCAGCACGTCAAGGACCAGTGCAAAAATGCCACCTTCGGTTTCACTGTCAACTGGAATTTCTCAGGTGCTTCTCCTTTCGCCAGCATCCCTCTGGTGTCTCTGCCCTTCCCTCTGATGTCTCCAGTGGCCCCTTGCCCTCCCCGGAGATGGTCTTCATGGTGCCTTTCTGTCCACTGTGGTGCCCTGTCCTCCCCTGTGATGTCCTCTGTTCTCCCTTGCCCTTCCCTATGACACCCCTGACAGTGCCCTGTTCTCCCCTGCAATATCCCTGACAATCCTCTGCCCTCCCTTGTGAGGTCCCTATTGGTGTTGTCCCCTCTGATACAACATCCTTGGTGGGACACTGGTGCTCCCTGCCCTCCCATGTGCTGTTCCCAGCTGTGTCCTGCCCTCCCCTGCGCTGTTCCTGCTGGTCCCCCCACCGCCCCACCACATCCTTCTGACAGCGGCTGAAGGGAATGGCTGGCCAGGTGTCCTGAGCTCACTCCATGCTCCACATGCCCCCTGAGGTCCCTAGAAATAAGCCTCTGACTCCAGAGACCAGGCACATAGGGACGCCTGAGGTAGAGGGCAGGTTTCAGACCATGGTCTTCCCCTGCTGTCCTGCGGGTGTTTTACGCCTCCACTCTGTGCTTTCTCCTGCCTCTGCAGACTCCATCACCGTCTTCACTGGCCAGTGCTTCGTGAACAACAGCAAGGAAGTTTTGAAGACCATGTGGCTCCTGCGAAGCCACGTCAACAGCCTCGAGGATGACTGGAAAGCCACCAGGTGAGTCGCAAGCAGTGCAGGGAAGATGGCCCCTGGCGCATGGTTCTGGGCATGGAGCCAGGGAATAACGGGGACAACATACCTTGTGCTTAACAGCCTTTAATCCTGCCCAGTGGCAGAGCAAAGAGCGCAGCTGGGAGCAGAGCGGCGGGGAGGTGCAGCGCTCCAGAGCAGGAGGTGGCACCCAGCTCCTGGTGCTGCAGACAGTGGGAAGGAGGCCCGGGGACATCTTCCCCTACACAGCCCCCATGTTGCCAGCCTCCAGGAACATGTTTCCCTCCATAAATCCCCTCTCCCCCTTCTGTGTCCCACAGTGTTGGCGTCAACACCTTCACCCGTCTGAAGAAACAGAGGGAGCGATAGAGCTGGGGCCCGCTCTGTCTTCCCCTCCAACCGCCCGCACTGCCGTGGCTCCCAGTCCGGCTCAAGCGGTGCAGGACTCTCACCTTCCTCCCTGTTGTTGCCAATAAAGCTTTGCTGCAAGCGGCTCCTCGGCTCTCATCGCTCTGTGCCCTCCCTGTGCCGCTCCCAGGACAGCCTGGCCCGGGGGGATCCGTCCTTGGCAGCCGTCCCGGCTCCTGGGAACTGCTGCCCGCCCGCGGCCCCATGCCGTATCGGACCCCCAACCCGCAGCCGCAGCAAAAAAGTGTCCTGGGAGGGTCTGTGTGTCCAGGAAGGGTGGAAGGACACTGCTCTCTGCACCCCGAGCGGTCCTCCCTGCTCTGGGTGCGGTTTCCCGACCCTATGCACTAGATATGAGCTACCCCAGGCTCTCCAGCCTCGACCCTGCAGGCACTGGGCTGAAACCCGAAAGAAGCTCCGCAGAGGCAGCTGCCCTGCCCTGACGGTGGGTGTCCAGCCTGGCCTGGCACCCGCTATGGCCTCCCTGGCTCCACAGCAGCAGCCACGGGCAGGGGCGAGTGGAGGCGCCCGCAGTTCCCGCCGGGAAGAAGCAAGGCTGGAGGTGCGCGCCGCAGGCCGGCTTTTCCTCTGACCTCAGTGTCCTTCACCTCCCTCTTCAGGGCGTCCTGATGGCATCAGGAGCACTGAAAGTCCTTAAAGAGCAGGTAAGAGACTCCCATGTAAGACTGAGCTGCTTCAGACCATCTGGCTAGCAGCAAATATGATGTAAGGACAATTTTATGCTACCGAAGTAGTGCGATGCAGAAATCCCTATGTAAACATGGTATGTTGTCAGCATTAAAAGACTAAATTCCAAAGTATTTTGTATTTTTTTTCTTTTTTTAAAAAAAGAACATAGAATTCCTCCGATCACAGTCACTTTGGCTGGAGCGTAGGAGCCTCCAAGCTGTGCAGAGTCGGAGCTCAGGTGGTTTGTGAAGACAGCCCAAAATACCCACCCACTCTGTGGCCGACTAAAAGAGCTGCTGCAGCAGGAACCCTACTCGTCATGCTCCCTGCTCCTTAGCCTGCAATGAGGGTGAAGTAAGGGATTTCCAGACCTTACCTTGCTCTCTGCAAATCCAGGAATTCCTTGGCTCCCATTTCTTGTAGTAACCTTCCCTTACCCCGCTCCTACTCACTCATCCAGGCTCTCATGAGCAAAATGAAACCCTGCTGCTTTGACAATCTCTCAGAAGCTAACAGGCAATCCTCACCCAAATTTCCCTTGTTGAGATTTCAAAGGTTTCTTACCGTAGAGGTGGCAGCTGGAATTTGAGCGTGGGCAGCTGTTCCTCCACATGATGCTCGCTTGTGGAGGAATTGCATCTCAGCTGCAGATGCAGCTGAGAATATTTTGACTTCTTGACATCCTTTAAGGTGACAGCCACTGTCTGTCATTATCTGATTGGCAATGTATGTGGGGAGGAGCTGAGAGAGTGCGTTGTTTGGAGCATGGATTGTTTTTTTTAATCTTTTTTTCCACTAGCAACCTCTTCAGTTACTGGCCAGCTTGGCCTCACTGCTCCACAGGGTTTAAGCGGACACACAAGGCTCACAACTTCACCCTTTGCTCACTCCCAGGATGGCAGGGACCAGCAAAACGGAGTCAGTCTTGCTACCGTTGATGCTCTTTTGCTTTCACATTGCACCCTGTGAGCCTTTTCCAGCCTCACTCTCCTCGACATTGCATGTTTGTGAGCCGACTCATATCTTCTTCATCCCTCTGCAGTGTCTGCAACATTTGTTTGTGGAGTTCCTTCGTTTCATATTGGGATTGATCAGTGAGGAGTGTGGGATCTGTGTGTGACTTGATGCATACTGACACACAGCTGTGAATAAGCCTTACAAAAACACACATAATTACAATGATTAGAGCTCCTATAATCGCTGATGTTAACAGTCCTCTTAACCATTCCTTGGTCCCTCCTCCTTGGTTAAGGCACCTGTCCCTACCATTCAAATGCTTGCTCTGCTCTTACCTTGCGTACTTGTCGTAGGCCTGCATGTAGCTTCACAAAGTCAGGTTCGACTAAACGCAGTCCATCTAAACGCAGCATCTTCCATTCACTCAAGCACAAATTCTTCCTTGAGAAGCTAACGGAAAGCCAAGGGCAAAGCAGTTCTGCCCTGCTACCCACTTCACCAAACACTGAATTCCCAGATGAAGTGCCTGCAAAGCATCTAAGATTGAGTGATCTGTTTGTTCCACTGGGGTTGGAATAGCTATTAGGACCTTCTCGCATCGCTCCAAATCTAATTGGGGTGTGAAGCATTGGGCAAATTGATGGAATTGGATTTGTCTTTGAACTTTGTGTTACCATGATGTTGTCACATTATGCCTAGGTGTGCTGAGACCAAGCTCAGGGAAATAGTGAAGCCTGCCAAAAGGATCTGTCTCTTCATGACAGGCACCATTTAGGTTTTACACAGTGTGATACCAAGAACCATAGGTGCTCCCAAAACACACGTTCTATCAAAGGGCATGGTACTCCACGGCCCACTCTCGCCTGCAACAACGTTCCTTCAAGACCTAAGATTACACCTTAGGCTCTGAGAGACCGAGGAACTGGAAGGCACACCTGGATTACAGCAGGTTTCCTCTGTCTCAGAAGAGAGGTTGGTTGGGCTGTGTTCTGTAGGTGTTGCTACCTTCTTGCAGTGAGACGCAGGTGTCCAAGTGGGTGGTTCTTTGCAGCATGCAGCAGTACTGGTGATTAATAAGATTTGGTAGGATCCTTGGCATCAAGACCGGAGAACACTTTTTCTCTGCAGTACTTTCACATATATCCACTTTTCTGGTTGTAAGGGATGGCACAGCACAGCAGTGCGGTCTGTGGGTACAGACACACAAAACTTTTCAGGAGTTCTCTACCATAATCTAACAGTTGATTGTCCTCTAATATCAGGTTTCTTGGTTCAGCTGGAGGGGTAGGTAGCAGTCGCATAGGCCTTATCATAAGGATTTAATACAGTGATAATGCGTGGTTTTGGTCTGCCGGATTTCAAATATGCTGCATTGAAATGGGGCCTCTAGCCACTTGAGCTTAGTTTCTGCACAAGTTTCTGCAATGCAGGTTTTCAAGGCTGCATTTTTTCATTCCACACTCCCCCTTGGTTCAGAATGAGGGGCACAGTGCAATTGCTGTTCAACATATAAAACTTTGCATACATCACAAATGATGAGTCCCATAAAATGAGTGCCTCAGTCAGTATGAATGGCCAACGGTCATCCAAACCAGAGCATAAATAGTTTCAGCAGTTTTTTTGCTACTGTGGTAGATTCGTCTCGTTTAGAAAGGTGAGCTTCTAGCCAACGGGGAACATCTCAATTATTACAAGAGCATATTCCAGATTACAAACCCGTCAACAAACTGGACAGGATTCATTTAAAGAACATCTTTAAGATACAGCTGCCTTTAAGATGCAGCCACAGAGAGGAAAATAAGTCAGCTAAAAGATTACAGAGCTGAGGTTCACCATCAGATGCAGTAGGTAAAAGAGAAGCAGAATTAAGAGTGGAATGTCTTTCTAGGGTCATTCTAGAGTAAATAAAAGAGCTTTCCTTCACAACAAGGCAGGAACTGAACACAAAACCGAGACAAAAAAGGAGTTTGCCAAGAGCGACACATTTATCCTTGCCGACTGAGAGCTGCTGCTGCAGTTGAGGGTAGATTGGAAGGAGGCAAACCAGCAGTAACACAATCAAGCGTGGAGCAGGATCTAGCATGGACCTGCAATAGTTGGAAGACGTTGCAGCTCCACGGAGCTGGCCCAGAAATCTTTGCTTACGTGTCTGCAGTGTTTGAGAGAATGGCCACATGTATACACATCATGTGCCAGAGTCTCCCTGGGGTACTGGGATTTCCTTCTGGTTTCCATTTTCACTCATGTCAGTAGACAAAGGAAAGTCAGAATGGACCTGTGCTACCTGAATGTCAATTTATGGTCTCTGCTGCCGAGGTGAGTATCCAGCCCTAAACTAAAACCAGAGAACAAAGGGGAAAGAGACAAGACACACAAGGGGTCCTCCTGGTGTGATGTCTCACCTGAGCCCACCATGTTGGCCAAGGTTGGAGTCTTTAGGAAACAGAAGGCAACGAGGCTCCTGCTGGAGCCAGACCCAGGGGAGGGGAGGAGGTAGCTGACAGTTGAGGATAAAAGCCCCACCACATGCCCCTGCATTTGACTTATGCCAGTCATCACCAGTGTGGCTTGTGAGCAGCTTGGTCTGTACTCATGCTCCCTTTGGCAGCCTGCTTATGGTTTCAGAGTTGTCCTTGAATCAATCCATTCATTCCACGTTCATAACGTATTTGTCGATGGAAGCATCCCAATAATTCCAGAGCACCATAGCTCCTGATTTTTCTAGTACTTTCCTTAAATACACCATTTTATTCATATCAAAGGTCCCTTCTCCTGAGAATGGTTCAGAAAGTCTGAGGAGAATACTTAGGATACTCGTAATAAGCCAGTTTACCTTTTGATGGAATAGATTGATTTAGATTGCTGGGTAACCCGTCTCATTTTTTTTTTAATAAATACTATGAGGTATGTATACCAAAGTTATCTGAGAGCTGTAAGTCTCTGTGATCCCTGCTCTTTTGCCACAGTAATGCCAAGGTAAAGGATGTTCAGACCTTGCCCTCCTCTTAGTGGTCCTATTCTTTAGTCCTTAATAATGCTGAGGTAAAGGATGTCCAGACCATGCCCTCCTCTTAGTGGTCCCTACTCTTAACCCTTAATAAGGCCAAAGCAAAGGATGTCCGGACCTTGCCCTCCTCTTAGTGGTCCCTTATCTCCAGCTGAGGTACTGGAATGGCAGGCCAGATTGGGTCTAACACCATCCAGTACCCTCATGCTGCCCTTAGGTAATGAGGAGTGCAGCAGCCTGTGGTCAGGAGCATGTGGAGAGGACCAGGAGATGGGAACACCCAGGTTATGCAATGCCGGGGCAGAGGTGGGGGCCCCGGCAGCAATAAAATGAGAGGGAGGCGGCACACAGACAGACCATTCTGAGGAGCACGTCCTGGACATCAGCAACCACCTCCCAGCTGCAGACACCATGGAGGTGACCCCTGTCCTCCTGGTGCTCGCCTAGCACTGGCCGTTCCCAGCTGCTCTGCTGAGCGCCAGTTAAAGGCAGCCGCGGGTCGGGCTGGCTCCAGGCACGGCTGGCAGTGCCGTGGGGCTGGGTGCCAACTGCCCATGCTCATTCTGTCTTTGCAGAGTCTCCTGTCAGGAGCTTGGATCAACGAACTGGGCTGCACTATGTTCATCAATGATGTGAACGACAGAGGCGAGTTTGATGGTATCTACAGGGCCTTTGTGGCAGAAGGTACATTTCCACTGCGTGGATTCCAGCAGAGGAATGAAGAACAGCCCACCTTCGGTTTCACTATCAAATTGACTTTGCCAGGTGCTTCTCCCTTCCCCAGCCTCCTTCTGGTGTCTCTGCCCTTCCCTCTGATGCCTCCAGTAGCCCCTTGCCCTCCCTGGAGATGATCTTCATGTTACCTTTCTGTCCACAGTGGCACCCAGTCCTCCCCTGTGATGTCCTCTGTTATCCCTTGCCCTTCCCTATGACACCCCTGACAGTGCCCTGTCCTCCCCTGCAATATCCCTGACAGTTCCCTGCCCTCCCTTGTGAGGTCCCTATTGCTGTTGTCCCCTCTGCTACAATGTCCCTGGTGGAACACTGCTGCTCCCTGCCCTCCCATGTGCTGTCCCCAGCTATGCCCTGTCCTCCCCTGCACTGTCCCTGTCGGTCCCCCCACGGCCCCATGACATCCTCCCGACGGCGGCTGAAGGGAACGGCTGACCAGGTGTCCTGAGCTCACTCCATGCTCCAGATGCCCCCCAAGGTACCTAGGAATAAGGTCCTGGCTCCAGAGACCAGGCACGTGGGGACACCCAAGGCAGGGGCAGGTTTCAGACCATGGGCTTCCCCCGTTGTCCTGCGGGCGCTTCACGCCCCCACTCTGTGCTTTCTCCCGCCTCTGCAGGCTCCATCACTGTCTTCGCTGGCCAGTACTTCGTGGACAAGAATGGCAAGGAAGTTCTGAAGACCACATGGCTCCTGCGAGATCCCGTGGACTGCCTCGAGGATGACTGGAAAGCCACCAGGTGAGTTGCGAGCAGTGCAGGGAACACGGCCCCCGGCGTATGGTTCTGGGCATGGAGCCAGGGAATAACGGGGACAACATACCTTGTGCTTAACAGCCTTGAATCCTGCCCAGTGGCAGAGCAAAGAGCGCGGCTGGGAGCAGAGCGGCGGGGAGGTGCAGTGCTCCAGAGCAGGAGGTGGCACCCAGCTCCTGGTGCTGCAGACACTGGGAGGGGGGCCCAGAGACATCTTCCCCTACACAGACCCCACGTCTCCAGCCTCCAGGAATGTGTTTCCCTCCCTAAATCCCCTCTCCCCCTTCTGTGTCCCACAGGGTTGGCGTCAGCACCTTCACCCGCCTGGAGAAACAGAGGGAATGTTAGAGCTGGGTCTGCTCTGTCTTCCCCTCCAACCACCCGCACCACCGTGGCTCCCGGTCCGGCTCAACTGATGCAGGACTCTCACCTCCCTCCCTGTTGTTGCCAATAAAGCTTTGCTGCAAGCGGCTCCTCGGCTCTCATCGCTCTGTGCCCTCCCTGTGCCGCTCCCAGGACAGCCTGGCCCGGGGGGATCCGTCCTTGGCAGCCGTCCCGGCTCCTGGGAACTGCTGCCCGCCCGAGACCCCATGCCGTATCGGACCCCCAACCCGCAGCCGCAGCAAAAAAGTGTCCTGGGAGGGTCCGTGTGTCCAGGGAGGGTGGAAGGACACTGCTCTCTGCACCCCGAGTGGTCCTCCCTGCTCTGGGTGCGGTTTCCTGACCCTATGCACTAGATATGAGCTACCCCAGGCTCTCCAGCCTCGACCCTGCAGGCGCTGGGCTGAAACCCGAAAGAAGCTCCGCAGAGGCAGCTGCCCTGCCCTGGCAGTGGGTGTCCAGCCTGGCCTGGCACCCGCTATGGCCTCCCTGGCTCCACAGCAGCAGCCACGGGCAGGGGCGAGCGGAGGCGCCCGCAGTTCCCGCCGGGAAGAAGCAAGGCTGGAGGTGCGCGCCGCAGGCCGGCTTTTCCTCTGACCTCAGTGTCCTTCACCTCCCTCTTCAGTGCGTCCTGATGGCATCAGGAGCACTGAAAGTCCTTACAGAGCAGGTAAGAGACTCCCATGTAAGACTGAGCTGCTTCAGACCATCTGGCTAGCAGCAAATATGATGTAAGGACAATTTTATGATACTGAAGTAACGCGATGCAGAAATCCCTGTGTAAACATGGTATGTTGTCAGCATTAAAAGACTAAATTCCAAAGTATTTTGTATTTTTTTCTTTCTTTTTTTTTTTAACAACATAGAATTCCTCCGATCACAGTCCCTTTGGCTGCAGTGTAACAGCCTCCAAGTTGTGCAGAGTCGGAGCTCAGGTGGTTTGTGAAGACAGCCCAAAATACCCACCCACTCTGTGGCCGACTAAAAGAGCTGCTGCAGCAGGAACCCTACTCATCACGCTCCCTGCTCCTTAGCCTGCAATGAGGGTGAAGTAAGGGATTTCCAGACCTTACCTTGCTCTCTGCAAATCCAGGAATTCCTTGGCTCCCGTTTCTTGCAGTAAGCTTCCTTTACCCCGCTCCTTCTCACTCATCTAGGCTCTCATGACCAAAATGAACCCCTCCTGCTCTGGCCATCTCCCAGAAGCTTACATGCAATCCTCACCCAAATTTCCCTTGTTCAGATTTCAAATTTCCCTTTTTGAGATTTCAAAGGTTTCTTACCGTATAGGGGGCAGCTGGAATTTGAGCGTGGGCAGCTGTTCCTCCACATGATGCCCACTCATGGAGGAGCTGCATCTCAGTAACAGACCTCCTGTAGAGCTTTTGTAGAACGTTTTCACTTCTAGACATCCTTTAAGGTGACATAGACATGGTCTGTCATTATCTGATCGGTGATGGATGGTGGGAGGAGCTGAGAGAGTGGGTGGCTTGGAGCGTTTGGGTTTTTTGTTTGTTTGTTTGTTTGTTTGTTTTTGTCTTTTGTCTCTGTAATCCCTGCTCTTTTGCCACAATAATGCCAAATACCCTCCTCTTAGTGGTCCTGTTCTTTATTCCTTAATAATGCCAAAGCAAAGAAGGTCAGGATCTTGCCCTCCTCCTAGTGGTCCTTTATCTCCAGCTGAGGAACTGGAGTGCAAGGCTAGATGGAGTCTATACACTATCCAGTACCCACATGGCACATTTGGTAATGAGTGGCACAGCAGCCTGTGGCCAGGAGCATGTGATAAATCTAACAAAACAATAAGCTTACTATGTGCTGGATTTTAACAACTGACAAAATAAGCAAGGTAATGCATTTGAACATTACTCTACAAGAAAGAGAATAGTGATCAAGAAAAAGATACATCACCAATTGCCTAAATACTTTACCATCATTCAGATCTGCAGTCACTGGGGAGCCCCTGTTGCAGCGAGGATTTGGAGGACCTTCCAGGCAATTGGGAAGTCTTACGTGGTGTGTCAACCCATAAGTGATGTCTCCAAACTCACTGCAAGAGGGTCCAGATTTTATAAAACCAAATCGGCAAAACTTGCATTTTCTTTGTAAGTGGTAACATGTGGTATGTCCTACTTTCCTTATGGTCCGGGACCGGGACCGGCTTTGGATGGGAAAGTTCCCTTCAAGGTCAAGAACACTTGCATGAGACCCTACAGAAGTTACAATTTTAGGAGCCTATGTGCAGGTGAGCATAAGCAATTCTACAGGTGAGTTCTGTGTACTTCACAAAGGCAGAGGCATATTCAGCTGTATGTAACTCAACCCTGATTGAGCCTGTGGTTCAGGTCTTGGCATTTCACCAGGTTATGCAATGCCAGGGCAGGGCTGGGACCCTGGCAGCAATAAAATGAGAGGGAGGCGGCACACAGACAGACCCTGTGAGGAGCACGTCCCGGACATCAGCAACCACCTCCCAGCTGCAGACACCAAGCAGGTGACCCCTGTCCTCCTGGTGCTCGCCCTGGCACTGGCCGTTTCCAGCTGCTCTGCTGAGTGCAAGTTAAAGGCAGCCCTGAACTGGGCTGGCTCCAGGCATGACCAGCAATGCCGTGGGGCTGGGTGCTGAGTGCCCCCTGCTCATTCTCTCTTTGCAGTGTAACCTGACAGGAGATTGGATCAACGACCTGGGCTCCAATATGACCATCAATGCTGTGAAACACCAAAGGCAAGTTTGATGGCTCCTACGACTCCTCTGTAGCAGACAATAAAAGTGGTATCCAGGAGTCTCCACTGAGGGAATTCCAGCACATCAATAAAGAATAGCCCATTTTCGGTTTCACTGTCAGCTGGACTTTCTCAGGTGCTTCTCCCTTCCCCACACTTGCTGTGAAGTCCCCAGCAGCCCCTTGACCTTGTCTGCAGTATTCCTGATGATCTTATGCCCTCTCCTGAGATGCAACTGATGCTCCCATGACACCCCTGTGGTGTCCCCATTGGTGCCTTGCCCTCATTCAGAGGGAGATCCCTTGAGAATCCCTTGTCCTCGCCCAAGAGAGACATGGCACTGCTAGAGAGTCCAGTGTAGGGCTATAAAGATCATTAGGGAACTGGAGTACCTGTTATGTGAGGAAAAGCTCTCTCCAGAGGCCCCTTCCAACCTCTGCCATTCTGTGATTCCCTGATGGTCCCCTGCCCTCCTCTGTGATGTTTCTGACAGTGCTGCCACCTCCCCTGCAGTGTCCCAGCTGCTGCCCTGACCTCTTCCCGGTCCCTGATGCTTCTCCATCCCCAACCTTGGAGTTGTTTTGGTGGTGGTACCTCCCAGTCCTCAAGTATGACTTATGTCTGGGGCAAATCCAGTCTGGCAAGAGGAGAGGGCAGAGCCCAACCATTGCCTTTCCTTGCCATCCTTTGGGGTCATTCACGCCCCTGGTCAGCACTTTCCACCCTCCTCTTGCCCTGGCTCTGCAGAATCCACCAGTGTCTTCGTAAGACCAGTGCTTTGTGGATGAGTATGGAAAGGAAATTTGGAAGACCATGTGGCTAATGCGATTGCGGGTCAAGAGCATCCACAACAACTGGAATGCCACCAGATAAGCCCTGACAGTGCACGGAACACAGACCCCTGCACACAGTCCTGGGCATGGAGCAACATACCTTGTGCTTAACAGCCTTTAATCCTACCCAGTGGCAGAGCAAAGACCGTGGCCGGGAGGCAGAGTACGGCCCTTGGTGTCAGCTGGTAGCTGCACTACTGCAGCAGGGACAGTGGCACCCAGTCCCTGGTGCTGCAGACACTGCTGTGGGGGGCCCGGAGACGTGTTACTCTCCCCCTACATCTCTAAGCTCCTGGGCAGGGTGCCAGGCCAGCAGGCATTCTGTTTCCCTCCCTAAATCCCCTCTCCCCACTCTGTCCTGCAGAGTCAATGTCAACATCTTCACCCACAAAGTATCACCATATGTGAAGTGACGGAACTGGGGGCCGCACCGCCTCCTCCTCCCACCACTGCCTCGTCTCCAGACTGGGCTCGACCAATGCAGCACCCTCAACCCCATCACCTCCCCCATTCTCAGTAAAACTTTTCTGCAAGCGCCCACTTGGCTCTTGTCCCTCTGAGTCCTCCCCATGCTATCCTGGGCTCCCCATGCCATCCCTGTCCTGGATCAGCCCTGCTGCTGGGACCTCCACATGGCACTTCCTCCATCTCCAAGCCTGGCAGCCGCAGCCTGTCCCAGCTCCTGGGAGCCACCGGTGGCACCTGGGCTGCTGCCAGCTGTGGGCATGGCCAGTGTGAGGCCCCTTGCGAGGTCGGGGCAGCCCAGCGGGGACCTGTCCTTGGCAGCGGGCCCGGCAGGCGCCGTCGCTGCCCACCCCAGCTCCCACGCTATAAAGGGCCCCGGACGCAGCCCGGGCAAAGTGCGTGCGGTGTGGGCTCTCCCAGACCTCGCGGAATGCTGCTGCTAGAAGCCATGGGGAAGCGCCGCATGGCACTCGTCCTTGCCGTGGCCCTGCTGAGCCTCAGCGCCGCCTCAGCGAGGAAGGTAAGGGCAGCTCTGCCGCTGCCACGTGCATGCCGGGGCTGCATGCTACCGCTGCGCAGTGCCGGGGTGCAGCGTAAGTGTCCGAGGGGGTGACACACTCTGCCGCGCTCTTCAGTGCCCAGGGTTTGGGGTTGGCTCTGCCCTGCCGTGAGCACGGGGAGGTGCTGGCACAGTTAGTGCCCCAGGTGGCCAGTCCTGGTTGCCGCATGCTGCTGGCCACAGGCAGAGCTGGGCTGGCCAGCACACATGCCCCACACGGCGAGGCTGCCCCAGGCCACCATGTCTGTGTGGGGACACAGTCGTCACCCAGCCCGGCAGCCCCGTGTGCTGTGATGAGGCACCAATGTGACTGCTTGGTCCCCAGTGCAACCTGCAGGGCCTGTGGAGGAACCAGCTGGGCTCCAACATGACCCTGTCGGCCCTCGATGCTGAGGGCACCTTCACCGGCTCCTACCACACGGCGGTGGCAGCCACCAACAAGCGGATCCTGGCGTCTCCCCTGCGAGGGGCCCAGCAGCAGCCAGGCACCAAGGGCCAGGCCACCTTTGGCTTCACGGTGCAGTGGCAGTTTGCAGGTGCAGCGGTGCCCTTGCATGGCAAAGGGCTCGGGGGTGGCCGGCGAGGGTTCCCACGGGTGACCTGTGGGTGCAGAGGCTGAACCTCCCTTTGCCCTCCATTCGGCCCTGCGCAGACTCCGTCACCGCCTTTGTGGGCCAGTGCTTTGTGGACCACCGCACTGGGAAGGAGACACTGGAGACCACATGGCTGCTGCGGGAGGAGGTGCCGACCCGCAGGGACAGCTGGAAAGCCACCAGGTGAGCATCTGGCTTGCTCCTCAGCCACATTGTGGGCTGCCTCACTCTCCCCATGCTATAACACGCTTTCCTGCAGGATCGGCACCAACGTCTTTACTCGGGTCAAGTGAGGAAGAGGTGGGCCACAGCCTGATGCATCTCCTGCTCTCGCTCTGTCTCTCCTTCTTTGCCAGCCCCACAGAGCCACTGCTCTGCTCTCCTGCCTGCCGCCCGCAGCCCCGCAGCCTGCTGGCACCTGGGGCCAAATAAACCTGTCTCTGCACAGAAGCAGCCCGTCTGCAGCCTGTCTCCATTACCGGCACCGGGCAGAGGGCATGGGATTGGGGAGGGCAGCGTCTGTGCCCATCCCAGCCCCCTGTGTCTGCTCTTGTGGCTGGGATGTGTCCAATGCAGGGAGGCAGCAGGACTTGCAGCCATGCTCCCAGCATCCCAGGCCCCAGCCTTCACCTTGTACCACCAATCTCCTTATGGTGGAGGTGAGCACGAGCCCAGGGTGATGAGCCACCAAGTCACTCTGTGCATTGCGGCTGCAGGGTGGAGGCTGGTAATGGCCCAGGGTCTAAGGGAACACTTGGGTGCCGAGGGAGGCTGGGGAGCTGCCGAGGCCACCGTGCGCACGTCCTGGTGGAGCAGGGCAGGGAAGGCGGCCGTTCGACCGTTGGCCCACACACACTTCCCTTTGAGCTCCACAGCATTTCGCACAGCTCTTTTTGAGCAATGCCCTGTGCGCATGGGTTACTCCAAGTAACCCCCAAATGTTCCGGTTGCGGAAGCACAAAATCCGCAGAAAGCAGAAATCCAACAGGCACCTCCAAAACCGCACATGGTGGGTCCAGGGACTGTATTTGCAACTGGAACGACCCAGCTGAGAGGGGAAAAGCATCTGCCCGAAGCTCACTGGTGCCTGGATGCACCACAGGGCAGCAGCAAATGGCTGTGGCAGGTGGGAGGGCGGATGGCACAAGCTGCCCATTGCTGCAGCTGCTCTGGCAGTGATGGGGGTGGAAACCTCAGTGTGGGTGACATATACCGAGGAGGTGCTGAGCAAATGGTGGGAGACTCCCAAGGAAATCAGGGAAGTTGTGGCAAGGTGAGATCTTGTGCTTCAGCCATCCTGAAAGCACGGATGGCTGGAGGGTGACCACATGGGTTTGGGGGGTCTGGTTTGGGGGCCTGGGCTGCGAAGGTGGACTGGGGGGGAGCAGCTTTCTCTTTGCCTTGCCTCTTCTTCCTGCGGCTCCTTGGAGAGCTGAGCCGCTGGCCAGGCCCACAGGCTGGATGTGTTCTCTGATGTCAGGCTGTTGCACGGGCGACTGATGCCCTCTCCTGCACGCAGCGAACAGTGCTAGGTGGTTCTGCTCATGGGGCTCCTACCAGCTCACACATCTGACCTCACGGCAGTTGGTCCTTCTTGAGGGCCATCCATGGATCCTGCCCCATGGCTCAGCCCTGTCTGCACCTCCACTGGAGCCTGGTGTTTCTGGCTGCAGTGGCATGATCTACCGTGGGCCTCTGCGTCTGACCAGCTGCCCTGGCGGGGAAGCAGAGCATCCACCCTGGGATGTTGCAATCCCTGGGTGGGCAGCAGTGGGCCAGGAAGTGCCGGGGGGCAGAGACACAGGCTGCAGGGCCCGGCAGGAGGTCCCAAAGCTGTGGGTCCGGGAGGCTGCTCTGAGGCTCAGGAAGCATGACAGGAGATGCCAGGGAAAGGTATGGGTAAACGCATGGGGTGACAGTATGGGATGTTTTGGAGCACACCAAAGTGTGGGGAAAGGCAGGCATCAAGGGGCTTTGAGGAGGAAGAAGTGAGGGAAAATAGAGGGAGCAGGGGATAAAAGGGGTATCTGTGGGTAAGCAGGCTGCAGTCAGCCTGGTCACACAGGCCGGTCAGAGGGTAGGAGACTTGGGAGTCTGGGCTCTGTCTGGGGAAGGCATCTCAGGGTAGACACTGGAGGAGCCAAGGAGGTTCAGAGTTCAAAGGAACCGTGAGAGACTCTGTGGGGTTTGGGGTCAGCTCCCAGTAGGGCCCCAGATGTGGAGCAGTCACCAGAGATCCACCTGCATACGTGCGTGTCCATGCATGAAGGTCACCTAAGAAGACAAGACTCCAGGGGGGGCTACAGGATAGACTGGGTGTTCTAAGCCAGTTACTAGAGGGATCCGTGTAATATATTACCTATATATGTGCATCTATTTCCCACTAACGGAGACTTCTCTGCAGACACCCCCTTGTCGCAGGGGGAGAAGTTTGTGTGCCCTTATGAGGTTGCGAGCTATGCTGGCAGTGGCATATGCCTCCGGTAGGGTCTCCTATGCCAGACAGGTGAAGGGTCAGAGAAAGAGTGTCCACAGGCAGGATTGGCTCACTAGCCTCCCAGCAACCACTCTAGGAGAAGGACAACTCTAACACCAAACCCGGGCAGATGGAGCTCACTTAGCCCTGAAAGGCCATCCATCTCAGAGAAGGATACTCTAACCTAGCATTCGTCCTAAGGACTTTGTTGCCACCGTCTGAGCTCGCTAGGTCCTGGCAGGTGAACTTTAGGAGTAAAGGTTGGGGCCAGTTCCACGCACACTGAGCCTCACCTAAAAAATCCACTGCGCATACTTGAAGGATACACCCACATTTGTAAAGGCCTGTAGGAACAGGTGAGGGATGAAACAGCAGGTGATAAGGTGCACTGGAAGCTGCAGACCCAACCCTGTGTGCAAGTGGTTCAGGACACTGGTCGCTCAAGACCAGGGGTCCTCAAAGTTTTCAAACATGGGCCCGGTTCACTGTCCCTCAGACATTGTCAGGGGCCGGACTACAGTTTGGAAAAAAATGAATGAATTCCTATGCACACTGCACATATTTTATTTGTAGTAGTGCACAAAAAACAGGAAAAAGAATGCAATATTTAAAATGAAGAACAATTGTAATCAACAAAAACAAATAATATTTCAATGTGAACTATGGGCCTGCTTTTGGCTAATGAGATGGTCAGTATTGGGTTCCATATTTGTCACTGCTAGTCATAGCAAGTGATGCAAGTGTTCATCAGTTAGTCTGGATCTGATTGAAGATTTCAGATGTTTCATTCGGGAAAAAGTCTGCTCACAGACATAGGTGCTGCCAAAGATGGTTGCAATTTTGAGTGTATGGTTCCTGAGATTATGATATGTCTCTGAGGGGAGAGATGCATAGAAATTAGTAAAGCTGCTTGATTTGAATGCATCTTTCAGCGAGTCACAAGTCTGTAGTTCAGTCAATTCCATTTGGTAAATCGGATCAACAGTTTCAATGTCAACAGAAAATGGGTTCTGGAAAAGCTGTATGTCCTGTTCATGGAGATGAAGCTCTTTAAATCTAATTTGAAACTCCTTTTGCAACATTTCTAGTACATCCATACATGTTTTGTTTGGGAATGCAACTGCTGTTTTTTTGCAGACAGGTTTTGAGTTGTGGGAAGATGGCAGAAGTTTTCCTCCTTTACTTTGTTAATGAGCAGGTCTAATTTGACTTGAAATGCTTTCACATGTGAATACATATCCATTGAAATAGTTGAGTAGCTCTGTTACATCTGTCAGAAACGCAAGGTGCCATTTCCATTCTGCATCTTTGAGCTCTGGTACTTCTTTGCTTTTAGAAAGCATAAAATCATAAACCTGTGGAAGTAAGTCATAAAATCGTTTCAAAACTCTCCCTCAACTCAGCCAGTGGACTTCTGTGTGGTACAGAATATCTTCATAGGCAACATTTAGCTCAGACAGAAATTCCTGAAACTGTCTGTGGTTTAGTGCATGAGCTCTAATGAAGTTAACACAAGAAACCACAATTGTCATGACAGAGTCCAGCTTCAGTGATTTACAACACCGTGCTTGTTAGTGGATGATGCAGTGTATGGCTATTGGATGTGAATGGTTGTGTTTGTCCATCTCTTTGTTAATGCGTGCAACCACTCCTTTCATGGACTCCACCATGCTAGGAGCACCATCAGTTGTCACACTGAATAGTTTACCCCAGTCCAGCTACAAATCATTCATAGTTTGGCAAACTTTCTCATAGATATCCTTCTCTGTAGTTGTTCCTTTGATGTTTTTCAGTGCAGCAAGCTCCTCTGTGACTTTGAAAGAATCATTTGTCCCATGAATGAAAATTAGAAGTTGTGCAGAATCGTGAACATCATTGCTTTCGTCGAGTGCCAATGAGAAATAGCAAAGTTTTTTTGAGGAGTTTTGCAACTGCAGATTCAAATTTTCCCCCATTTCTTCAATCCTTCGTGTAATTGTAGGTCCTGAAAAACTCACTGTACTAAATAAAACCGCCTTCTCTGGACACATCTCTTTGGCAACAGAAAGAAGGCATTCTTTAACAAATTCTCCCTCTATGCTATGAATGCTCTGCAAGTGCGCGCTATGAGCTTGGCAACTCGATAGCTTGCTCGAAGTGATGATATATTGAGCTGCTTTTGCTTCACAAAAGTATTTTGCTGAGTTGTCAATCCATGTTTCAGTCTCATTTGTCCAACCACAGAATCATATTTATCTTTATGTTGAGTTTCGTAGTGGCGACGCAAATTGTATTCCTTGAACACAGACACTGAATTCTGGCATATCAGACAAACAGCTCCTGAAGTCCCCTTTTCTTGGAATACCCTGCACTCGGAGTCAATGTTTCTTTTTTTTGACACGATGGTGCGCGCGTTTCCCACTGGTGCTGGCTACTGGTCCTGCCTGGGAGCTGGAGGGAGGGAGGGAGAGACGGGGGAGCCGCCCCCCTCGCTGATGCCGCCGCCCCCTCCTCAGCCCGGCCGCGCAGTGTGGAAAGGGCGGCCAGAAGGGACTGAAGGACTTTGCCGCGCCGGGGCTCTGGCGATTCGCCCGAGTTGGCCGGAGCTCGCAGTGCAGAGGCTGCCGACTGAGCTTGCCCGGCAGAGGAGATGCCCGCGCCTCTCGCCTGCCGCGCATGGCGGAGGAGGAGCAGGAAGAGGACGGGGCGGCGGCGGCGCGGTTTGTAGCCGAGAGGCGCCCCCTGGCGGGGTCAGGTCGGGGACGAGGCGCTGGTTTCAGCCCAGTCCCGGCGGGTGCTTGGGGCCTGCGGAGGCGGCGCGCGGATTCAGTGGCAGGAAGTCACCTGCGGCTGCTTGGTTCCCCCCAACCCCTGGCGTGGAGGGGCGGGGGGGTTCTGTAGATACCGGCGGGCCGGATTGAGGACCCTGGGGGGCTGTATCCGACCCGCGGGCCGTAGTTTGAGGACGCCTGCTCAAGACTGACCCCGGAGATGACAGTCTTGCTTGGCAACATCCTGAATGACCAAGCAGCCTTTTTGAAGGAGAGCACTGCTTTCTCCACATGGAGAGGGGCCTAGAAAAGGTGGCCTAAGCAAAGCTCATCTCCACCCTCCACCCGGTTGGCTAGCCATGGCCAACAGACATCTTCGGATGCGGTCAAACAAGGACAAAGAGACAAAGGCATACACCTGCCTCCAAAGGTGTGTCAGAATGACCCTCACATGTTGGAACATCAGAACCATGCTTGATACAGTGAACAGTGGGCATCCTGAGCATCGTTCTGCACTAATTGCCCACGAATTATCATGACTCAACATCGACACTGCACAATGAAGAGATCCAGGAATTGTTGACAAAGAAGAGAACTGCTCACCAAGCACACCTAGCTCAGCCATCTTGCCATGTAAGAAAAGCAGCCTTTTGTCTTGCATGCAGTAAGCTCCAACAGCAACTTCGAGACATGCAGAACAAGTGGTGGATCAACCTAGCAGAAATGACTCAACTCTGCACAAATTCGGGTGACCACAGAGAATTCTATGAGGCTCTGAAAGCAGTGTATGGACCCACATACTGCCTTCAAAGCTCTCTGCTCCCTACTCAGTACAAATGCTTCTGACAGATAAAACCTCCATCCTGAATCGATGGTCTGAACATTTCCAAACTCTCTTCAGTGCCAATCGTGTAGTCTAAGATTGAGCACATTACATAAGAACCGGTGAAAAACCAATTGGATGTAGCTCCTACTACGGGAGAGCAGGTGAAAGTAGGTGAAAACTGGCAAGGCAGCTGGGGTTGATGGAATGACACCTGCAGTCTGGAAGCATGGAGGCCAAGCACTCCATGCTAAATTTCACAAGCCAGCTGTGCACTGCTGGAAAAAAAGCGAACTACCACCAGATCTCCGTGATGCAGTCATCATCACCCTGTACAAGAAGAAAGGAGAAAAGTCAGACTGCTCAAACTATCGAGGTATAACTCTGCTCTCCACTGCTGGAAAAATCCTTTCAAGAATACTTTTGAACAGATTAATACCTGCTATCTCAGAAGAGCTCTTACCTGAAACCAATGTGGTTTCAGAGCCAACAGGAGTACCACAGACATGGTATTTGTTCTCAGACAACTGCAAGAAAAAGGGAACAGAACAAAGGACTCTATATAACTTTCATTGACCTCACCAAAGCTTTTGACACTGTGAGCAGAAAAGGCCTGTAGTAGATCTTGGAACAATTAGGATGTCCCCCCAAGTTCCTCAAGATGATTATTCTGTTACACGAGGATCGGCGCGGCCAAGTCAGATATGCCAATGCACTCTCTGAGCCCTTCCCAATAACCAATGGTGTGAAACAAGGTTGCATTCTCGCACCAGCTCTATTCACAATCTTCTTCAGCATGGTGCTCCAAAGGGCCACGGCAGACCTCGATGAAGAAAACGGCATTTACATCTGATATCATACTGATGGAAACCTATTCAACCTAAGGCATCTGAAGGCCCACGCTAAGATCCTAAATCACCTTGTCCGTGAGCTGCTTTTTGCTGACGATGCCGCCCTTGTTGCTCCTACAGAAGCAGCACTGCAGTGCTTAACATCCTGCTTTGCAGAGGCTGCTGAGCTTTTTGGGCTGGAAGTCAGATTGAAGAAGACAGAAGTTCTCTACCAACCTGCACCTCAGGAAGCCTTCCATCATCCCCACATCACCATAGGCAAATCAGAGCTTAAGTCAGTCCAAAGTTCAACTATCTAGGAAGCATCATTTCCTCAGACGGTAAGATTGACAATGAGATAGACAACAGGTTAGCAAAGGCATACAGTGCTTTCGGAGAACTTCATAAAAGAGTCTGGTGCAATAAACGCCTGAAAAGAGGTACCAAGATTAGTGTCTATAGAGCCATTGTACTGTCTCCTCTTTTATATGGGTCTGATTCATGAGTCATCTACCACCACCACCTGCGACTTCTCAATCGCTTCCATCAGCGCTGCCTCCATACAATCCTAAACACCCACTGGACTGATCATGTGGCTAATGTGGCTGTCCTTGAATGGGCAGGGGTCACCAGTATTGAAGTCATGCTGCTGAGAATGCAACTGCACTGGGCAGGGCACTTCTCCAGGATGGAAGATCACCAGCTCTCTAAGATTGTGCTCTATGGTGAACTCGCCACCGGCTGCTGCAAGAGAGGTGCCCTAAAGAGGAGATGCAAGGACTCCCTGAAACAATACCTCAGCTTTGGCCGTATTGACTACCAAGAGTGGCCCACTCTGGCCTTGAATCAAGAGACACGGAGACGCACCATCCATAATGCTGCTGCTTCCTTTGAGAACACACACAGAATCAGTCTTGAAGAGAAAAGACAACGCAGAAAGAACCATGCCTTGCCAATACTGCCTAAGCAGACCTTCTGCTGTGCCTTTTGCAACTGGACTTGCCTTTCCCGCATTGGTCTTTTTAGCTATCAGCGCACTTGCAGCAAACATGGGTAAAGCTTTTCCCATATTTTCATTCATGAAGCTTAGCCATAATGATGATTTCCCACTAACAGAATGCTACCATGATCACTAGAGATCAATCATAGAATCATGGAATTATTATGGTTGGAAAAGACCTTGGAGATCATTGAGTTCCACCCTAAGTCCCTCAACACCATGCCTGTTAAACCACGTCCCTAAATGCCTCATCTACACATTTCTTGAACACTGTCAGGGATGGTGACTCCATCACTTCCCTGGGCAGCCTGTTCCAATGTTTCACCATTCTTTCTGCGTAGAAGTTCTTCCTAATGTCTAACCTGAACCTGACATGGTTTGAGGCCATTTTCTCTTGTCCTGTCAGTAGTTATTCTGGAAAAGAGATTGACCCCTGCCTCACTACAACCTCCTTTCAGGTAGTTGCAGAGAGCAACTGAGTTCTCCCGAGGACGCTACCCTGAGCCTCCTTTTCTGCAGACTAAATAACCCCAGCTCCTTCAGCTGTTCCTCCTAAGGTCTGTGCTCCAGCCCCTCCGCCATCTTCGCTGCCCTTCTTTGGACATGCTCCAGCACCTCCAGGTCTTTCCTGTAGCCAGGGGCCCAAAACTGCAAATTTGTCTGCAAATTTGCTGAGGGCGCACTCCATACCCTCATCCAGATTGTTGACAAAGATATTAAGGAGGACAGGCCCCAACACTGACCACTGGGAAACACCACCCATGATTGGTCACCAGATGGATTTAACTCCATTCACCACCACTCTCTGGGCCTGGCCATCCAGCCAATTCTTCACCCAGCAAAGAGTATGTCTGCCTAAGCCATGAGCTGCCAGTTTCTGCAGGAGAAGGCAGTGGGAGGCCGTGTCAAAGGCCTTTCTGAAGTGCATGTAGACCATGTCCACAGCCTTCCCCTCATCCACTAGGCGAGTCACCTGGTCATAGAAGGTGATCACACTGGTGAGTCAGGACCTGCCGTTCATGAACCCATGTTAGCTGGGCCTGATCCCCTAGTTGTCTCACACATGCTGTGTAATCACCTTCAAGATGATCTGCTCCATAACTTTTCCTGATACCAAGGTGAGGCTGACAGGTCTGCAGTTCCCTGGATCCTTCATCTGACCATTCTTGTAGATGAGTGCCCTATTGACCAGGCTCCAGTCATCTGGGACCTCCTGTGTTGACTTGCAAAGCAGCTTGGCGAGCACTTCCGCCAGCTCCCTCAGAATCCTCGTGTGAATCTTATCTGGCACCATAGGCTTGTATGTATCCAAGTAGAGTAGCAAGTCATGACTGCTTCCTCCTGAATTATGAGGGGTTTCTTCCGCTCTCCATAGATACCTTCCAGCTCAGGGGGTCAAGTACCTTGAGGATAACTGATCTGGAAAGTTAGAAATCTGGAAAGATGGGGACAGGATGAGTCCTGCCAACAGTGGGACATGGAAATGGGGTCTGAGCTGGGGTCTGCGCTGGGGTCTGAGCTACAGCTCAGGCTACAGCTACATGGAGCTACAGCTGCCTTGGGGTCGCATGCCTGGGGTGCTGAGCAGGGACATGTGGGCTTTGGATGTGGACTGAAGCCCGATGAGGACTGTGGGACATGGAGGGGGATGAGAGAAGCGGGGCCTGGGGAACAGCCTCATTTGCATCTTTTGGAGCATTGCTCCAAAAACAACCAGTCACTTCAGATGGCAAAAGTGAAGTTGTCCCTTGACAGAGGAGCAGCACCCAGATTGCCCAGGCACTGGGCAGTTTCTGGAAAGCTTGGCTGTTCCCAGAAGGGGAAGCCTGGAGGCAGCAGGATCCACTGGGCACTGACAGAGCAGGGAGCTGCTCTGGGTCCCTGCTCCACAGTCACAGCTGCTGCTCTCGAGCAGGACTGACTGCTGCAGCAATTCTTGTAAACCTGCTGTCCAAACTCTATACAAAGCCAAAGCCCCATCCCAAAGGCAATGAGCAGTACATCCTGTTCCTTTCTCACGGAAACAGAAGTAGAAATAGGAATAGCAACAGAAACAGAAAGCAGCTGCTTTATGGGAAGTCACAGGTTTGAGTGTGCAGCGCTGTCACCCAGGCTCGACTGTGGGCGTTCCGGCGAGGCGGTGAGGGCCAGGCTGAGCTATAAAGGGACGGCAGCTCCGCCATCCTGCAGCGTGAGATGAGCCGCCTGAGATGAGCAGCCGCCGCCGTCTCCTCTCCGCTGTCCTCGGAGCTGTATTGGCTGGAGCTGCTGTGGGAAGCCAGGTGGGAGTGGGAACATGTGTGGGAGCCCCCACTCCGGGGTGGGACACGCGTGGGAGTCCTGCTCCAAGGGGGTGGGACACGAGCCATCTGCAGGGGCAGCCCTGCTTCAGGATGGGATGCGCGTGGGAACCCTGCTTCAGGGGAGCGGGTCATGAGCCCTCTCCAGGGGCAGTGCAGCTCCGGGGTGAAATGGGACATGAGCCAGCCCTGGTGGGACATGCGTGGGAACCCTTTTCCAGGGAGGATGGGTCATGAGCAACCCCAGAGGCACCGCAGCTCTGAGTAGAACACGAGTGGGAGCTCTGCTGGGTGGGGGAGGAGAGGAATGGGGACATGCGCCATCCCCAGGGGTAGCTCGGGGCGGGGGGAGCCCCTGCTTCAGGACCCATGCGCAGAGAGATCCCTGCCCCACGGAATCTGGGGGATTCCCCGAGGCTCTGTCCAGGGCAGAGGGCTCTCCCCAGAGCCCCAGCACACCTGCCAAGCGCGGCATGAGTTGCCCACAGCAAGGCTCTCTCCCGCTGGGCACTCCCCCTCTAAACTGATCCTGCCTGTCTGGGGCTCTGTCTGGGGCTCCTGCCTTTAGAGCTTTTTTTTTTTTTTTTCCTTATCCTTTTAGTTCTATTTGCTTTAACTATTTTTTGTCTCTGATGATGTTTCTGAGATTGTGATGGCTTTATAAATCAGTTACCTTCAAGAGAAGTGCCTGAATAGAAGGCATAGTGGGCTCATGCCTCCCGCTCGCATCCTCACCTCTGTCAGCCTCCCTAAGCTCCCGAGAGCAGCTACTACTGCTGCCAAAACCCTGACTGGTTTTTTCATTTGTTTTTAAAGCTACTTTGCGAGCCAGCTGAGACCCTTAGAGAGGAAAAGGCCAACATGAAGGAAGAAAAAGAAGCAAACATCAAGAGGTGGCCAGGCAGCATGAAGAACCAGCCCATGAGAAGCAGCAAAGTAACTTTGGTGCCTGCCCCACAGCTGAAGTCATTGGGGAAGCTCACTGGGGATGAGCAAGGAGTGATGCATCTCACTCGTAAGAGAGAAGCAGAAATAAGTTGTAGTGAGGTCAAATAGTGTCCAGACAAGTTCAGATGCAAGTAGGCAGTGGCGAGTTCCACTCAGATATTTGCTGTGTGGAGGACAGGGTCAGCTGAAAGTGCCAGGAAGGGCCTGCCTGAGGACTCCCTCGCTTTCCAAGCTCCTCCTGAGAGGAGTCTGGAGGCAGCTGGACCCGATCCTGGTCCTAGATTCAGTCAGTGGTTCCTATTCGTGGGGATGGTGAATCATAGAGAGAACTTCACAAAGTTTCCCAAGAGTTAGCAAAATTTTAGATGCTCTCAGGTGCTTACCCAGGATCTGCCACGAGCAAGGAACTTCTCAGGAGATGCAAGGAACCTCTCAGGTCAGGAGTGAGTCCGAGGGGTCCTTAGAGGGTCTCTGCTGCCCAGGAGAGTGCTCTGTGGCTGGGCAGCAGTGCTCCATGGGTCTGGGGGGCAGCAGGCAAGGGCCGTCTCCCTGGTGCTGCGTAGGAGCCAGCCCCGGGGGACCACACTGCTTTCCTCAACAGTGCAACCTGGCCGGGTGGTGGAAGAATGATCTGGGCTCCAAGATGCAGGTGTTCAACGTGGACAACAAGGGCGACTTCTCCGGCATGTACCACACTGCTGTCTCAAGCACTCAGAAGCCAATCAAGCCTTCGCCCCTCCGTGGGTCCCAGCACTTGGATGGGGACGATAAGTGCACGTTTGGCTTCGTCGTCAACTGGAAGAGTTTTTCTGGTATGTAGGGGCAGCAGCTCTGGGTGGACAAGGCAGGTCCTGTTGCTTGGCCTCCCTTCTCCACTCTGGGAGCATCTGTCTGTCTGCTGAGCACCTTGCAGAGAGCATGACACATCCCGAGGCACTCCTTGTCGGGACAAACCCCGTGGGAGCTGATGGCTGCTCAATCTCCGCAGACTCCACGGCTGTCTTTGTGGGCCAGTGCTTCACGGATGACAAGGAGCGGGAGGTCTTGCAGACAGCCTGGCTCCTGCGCGAGAAGGTCGATAACCTGGACAACGACTGGAAGGCCACCAGGTGAGCAGCGGCATCCCTGCCCCTTGGGGTGTTTGCCTATCTGCTGGGTGGGCACTAATAGGGTCTGTCATGCACCTGCTTCCCTGCAGGAGCGGACACAATGTCTTCACTCGGGTGAACCCAGACGAAGAAGGATAAGCCTCTCCGACAGTCCTACCTGCCGTGAAGGATGGTGCAACCCTCTGCTTGTCACCTCACTTTTCTGCTTGTCACTTCTCACTCTTGTAACTTAGAATTCCAGGCCCAGGGAAACTGATGGGCTGTGTGCTGATGCCACCAGGGACTCAGCAGGACCTCTGCTCAAGCTGCTTTGAGGTTCTTCAGCAAGAAACTCTTCCAAACCAGGAGAATCAGAGTCAGGACAGGAACAGCCTGTGTGCCCCACAGGGCTATGGGAGTTGGCTGTCAGCTGGGGCACCTGCTGTACTCAGAACAAGGGCTTTTGCTCAGCAGCTTGCTGCCTCTGAGCTTTGTATGTCGAAGGCAGCTCTCTGACATGGGGCCTCATAACATATCTGGAGCTTATGTCAGCTCTCACCTGTCTGAAAAAATCATGAGAGTTGAGTTTTTGCTCTGATAAGCTCCTCACAAGGAACTCAGGAGCTGCCTCTTCACAGTCCGTGTTTTCCTTCTCATGGGGCCTTGTGTGGACTGCGCCACACCATGAGCCCCAACACCTACCATCACTGCCTCTGCACGTGAGAGCCCCTACAGACAGGCAATGTGGGTGTCTTCCCAGTAATAATACCTTTTGGTGCTTCCACAGTCATCTCCAAAACAGCCCTATGAGCAAACCCTAGATGATCTACCTGGCATAGGGGTCCCTCTCTTGTCAGTGTTGGGCATCCCCTGGCCGGTCCCCCAGCACCCAGGCTGTGGGCAAGCCCCTGCACTTGCCACCCCCATCCTCACAGGGCTCAGACAAAGCATCTGTCTAAAGCTGTGTGTCTGCTGGTACTGCACTGGTGTACCGAATTGCCTGCAGCTTGTGCTCTCCCAACCAGGGTAGAGCTGCGCTTTGGTCTCTGCTCTGAAGCTGTTTTCATCTTTGGGAAAAGAGTCTCGGAAAAGGGGAATAAAATTAAATAAATAAATTAAATTAAAAATTAAAATTAAGTAAATAAAATTAAAGTCTTATCTTTGAACTCAGTGTGGTGCATTTTGTAGATGTATGCTGGGAAGGCGAGGGGAGCAGAATGACCTGCATTGCCAGCTGCCAAGGACGGACGGGCCCACGTGGGAGACAGAAACAGGGAAGGTCCGAGGGAGCAGGGACCCTCTATTTGTGCACCCTCACATTCTGCTTTCCCGTGCCAGATACTCCTTCAGCCCCAAGAAATTCTTAGGTTATTTTTCAGTAGAGGTTTGTCACTAGGACGAAGTGCTTCCTGTTCAGGACATTGTGTTAGGCTCCAGCTAATGCCCTGCCTGGCTGCGTCAAGTTCCCTCCCTTAGTAGTTCTGGGTTAGCCCTCTGCAATGGAGGGGGGACCCTCCACCCCTGCTCTGGCCTCTCCTTCTTCCAGTTGGCCCTGGCTGCTTGGTCGTCTAGTTCTGCTGTTCGTCACCCTACTCCGGCCACAACAGCTCTGTGCAGGGACGGGGCGTCACAGGGAGAACCCTGCGTGCAGGGAGCAGGTGCTGGCCAAGCTGGGTCAGACCCAGAGCCCCGCGCTGGGTCCTCTGCTCCCAGTGAGCACAGGGGCCGTGCGGTGCTGTGCACTGGTGAACATGGCAGGTCCAGCCCCGAAACTGCCTGACGCAGTCCTTGTCATTTACTGGAAACGGGCAGTGCAGGCAGGAACACCTCGCTGGAGGAACAAGCGCTGTGCAGAGTGACTGGCCTGCCCAGCCACCCCCTCCCTCCCTGCCACCGGTGCTGATTTCCAGGAAAGCCGAGTCTGAAGTCAAGGCAGTTCCTCAAGCTCCCATCCTCGAGCGCTGCCGTGCCCGGGGCGCTGCTGGCCCCAGGATGCTGCTGTCCCCAAGGAGCCGGCAGGTTCTCACCAAGCTTTCCAGCAGCCCATGGTGCCGTGTGACCCGGCTTGCTGTGCTTCCTGGCACCTGGGTCCTTGGCAAAGTTTTAGTAATAGCACCAGTGGCTTTAGCAAGTTTTTCCATTTGTTTGGTGTGCCTTACTGGGGGTTTGCATATTTTTTGCTCTTTGTTTTTCGTCTTTCAGAAGCCTCTCCTGATTCTTAAGCAATGTTATTTTTTCCACATTGCCTCCCTTCTGTCTGCAAAATTGAGCAGCTTTTCTGGGTCTCGTGCAGCATTTCTGGAGAGTCTGTTCTCTCACAGTTTCTCAGGAGGGAGAACAATTATGCTGCCCCCAGCCCATGGTGTCCTCAAATCTGCAGCTGCTCTGCTTGAAGTCCGTTTCCAATAAGCCTCCGCATGTGCCCGTGTTTTGAGGTAGCATTTAGTCCAGGCTTTACTGGGACTAGAAATGCGGGGAGCAGAAGGGTGCAGGGCCAGCCCAGGGGTGCCCCACGTCGCTCTGTGGCCAATGCTGCCTGCAGGCGACTGCCGCCTGGGCTGTGCATCTTCTCCTGGCTGTGTATCAGCACCAAGGAGCAAGGCAGGGAGCTGACATGGGAATTTGCACGTCTGAAAGCCCATGAGGGTACCCAACACAGCTTCAATGCATCCAGCCCTGCCGGTCGCCAGCAGATTTCGGAGTGGGGGCGACAAGACGTGGTACTGCCAGGGACACACTGGGCATTAGTGAGTGCATGTGGCTGAGGCTTCTTCCTTGTAGGTGTTTCGCTTCTTTAGCATGAAATTCGATGGGTTGTTTTGGTACTGAGCCATGAGAGCTGCTTGCAGAACTTTGCAAGAACTCTAGTTTCTCCCCTGCCAAACACCTCACCTGCCACCTCCATCCATCTTGTGTCCATTGGCCTAGCACCCCCTGAGCTCCGCTGCAGACCCTCTTGTGGCATGAAATCCAGCCCACGGGATAAAAATCACATCGTCTTGGCCACCGTTGTTCTACTCACTGTGAACCTTCAGGGAGTGGGAGATGGAGGAGGCAGGAGGCACCTGACAGAAATGCACCACATATTGCTGCTAGGGTGTCATACAGACAATCACGCAGAGATCGTTTGTTAATCATCATCATCATCACCACCATACTTTATCTGGGGCTTCTTGGCATAGATAGAGATCCTCTTGGCATAGCAGGATGCTCATGTAGAGTCTCAAATCTCTCAAAAAAGGCGCTGGTTCCAGACAGTGACAGGAATCCCTGTTGCAAGAGTCCTTTCTCCCTGTGGCATCACTGGGATCAAGCAAAATGCCCCAAACCACTGGTGTGAACAGTCCCAGAGTCCTGCTGGCCACGCTCCTCTGTGACCGCTCTAGCACGTGCATGAGTCATTTTTCCAGTTATCTCAACTATATAGAAAACTTATCTTAAATATCCTCTCCACATAGAGAAGAGTGTCCGTTATCTGATAGCAAGTGCCTTACCTAGGTACAGTCTGATCACATCCACAGCACGAGCTCTGGAGGGGAGGGGCAGATTCTCCAGTCAGGCAGTTAACTCTCATACTCAAAGCCCATGAATTGAACCACAAAAGCAGGAGGAGTGTCTGAAATTATGTCCTGTGGATTCCTGTAACCATGAGACAAACATCTAACCATGATAATCCAGATAAATCACCTGTTTCAGTGTCAGTGACGCAGTGTGCGGTGCCTCAGGGTTCAATG
This sequence comes from Tinamus guttatus, assembly GCF_059628265.1. Lineage (NCBI taxonomy): Eukaryota > Metazoa > Chordata > Aves > Tinamiformes > Tinamidae > Tinamus > Tinamus guttatus. The sequence goes on from NW_028288618.1 coordinate 103,776, forward strand.
TCAGTCCCATCCATGTCTCAGAAGGGCAGACACATAGCTGAGAACTTCCTGGGTGACTCAGGGAATCTGTGGCTAGTTCCTCTGTGTTTGAGCAGAGCCACAGCCCCAATATGTGGCCGATACGTAAAGAAAACTTGATACTCATTTTGGTCACCTGTTCATAACTGAAGTCCTATAGCTCTTGCCACACGGGCCATGTCCGTGTCCTTTTCATTCCTGACAGCCTCACCAGACCGGATGGGCACATCCTACTTGGGAGCTGTCCGCACTAAAGCCACTGCCAAAACCTGCAGTAGGGAGGCAGCCTTGCTCTCCTCCCCTGCCCTCTCCTCGAGCCGGGCCCTTTCTGCAGCCTTCATGGGCCGGGAGCTCCTCCAGGGTCATGAGTGACCCTCTGCCAGCCCCTTGGCCCTACTATCCCCTGGAGAATGCAAGCCACTGAGCCCTGATTTGGGAAGAAACTGTTGGAAAGAACTTTTCTTTTCTTTTCTTTTCTTTTCTTTTCTTTTCTTTTCTTTTCTTTTCTTTTCTTTTCTTTTCTTTTCTTTTCTTTTCTTTTCTTTTCTTTTCTTTTCTTTTCTTTTCTTTTCTTTTCTTTTCTCTTTTCTTTTCTCTTCCCTTTTCTTTTCTTTTCTTTTCTTTTCTTTTCTTTTCTTTTCTTTTCTTTTCTTTTCTTTTCTTTTCTTTTCTTTTCTCTTTTCTCTTTTCTCTTTTCTTTTCTTTTCTTTTCTTTTCTTTTCTTTTCTTTTCTTTTCTTTTCTTTTCTTTTCTTTTCTTTTCTTTTCTTTTCTTTTCAAGGGTTTTCTACTCAAGGAGGTGAAAACCTCATGGATCGGAAAACCCACAGAGGGTTTTTTTTTTCCCCAAAAAAAGGGTGTTTAATCCAAAGAGGAAAGACAGCCCAGTGCAGCATGAGCACAGGAGGAAAGCAGAGCCTAGCCCTCCGGGAGTCCTCTCCCTGCTGCTCCCCTGCAGCTGCGTGTGGCAGACACACAGGGGATGGAGCCAGCAGCCCAACCTCGCCCAGCAGAGCCCCACCAACCGCGCCAGGCAGCACTTGCACCCACTCCGTGCGGCCCTCTTCCCCGCAGGGCTGTGAAACCCCTTGGTGAGCGGGGACATCCATGGGGCTCTCATTAGGCAGGACATCCCCCCTGGGCAGGAGATGCAAGTGTCTTGTCAGACTTCCCCTTTCACTTTCCTTGTTTGTTTGCTCAAGGCCGTTCTGGGAAAGTCAGCAAGATGGAGGGGTGAGATAAGAGCCGATTGGCACTAACTCCTTGGAGCATGTGAAAACAATCAACACCACAGGCCCCATCTCCAGGCGTATATAAGGCCAACACATGCGCTCCCCAGGCAGCACAGCCCAGCAGTTGCAGCAGTTTGGCAGCAAGCACCCGCACTCCAGCAGGATGGACAGACTCAGCATCGCGTTCATCCTCGCCCTGGCGGTAGCATCCATCAGCGCTGATGAGAAGAGCAAGGTAAAGTGGAGCCGGGTGCGTGGCTCGTGCTGCGAGGCACCCCACAGGGCTCCTCTTCCCACGTTTTGTCCCTGTCCTGGCTCTGCTGACACCTCCTTTGCAGTGTGTCCTGACAGGATTTTGGAGCAACAACCTGGGCTCCAACATGACCATCAATTTTGTGAATGACAAAGGCGAGTTCTCTGGCTTGTATCACACTGCCGTGACAGCATCGAACAACGAAATCAAGATTTCTCCGCTGCAGGGATCCCAGCATCTCAAGAACAAGGAGAACCAGCCCACCTTTGGTTTCACTGTCAACTGGAGTTTTTCAGGTGCTTATCCCTTCCCCAGGCTCCCTGTGGTGTCCCCAGCAGTAGCTCCTTGCCCTCCCTTGTGATGTCCCCAGCACTCCCTTGTCCCCAAACCGGGAGCTGCCCATGTGTTGGCACCTCCCGCCCCCTGGTGTGTGTCCAGGACAGGTCCAGCCTGAGAAGAGTAGGGGATAAAGCCTGACCTGGGTGCGTCTGGGCTTGTCACCCCCAAAACCTGCAAATCCCAAATCCACCAGGTTCCCTGTCCCTGGTTCCAGTTGGAGAGGGAACAATCACCCAAGTGTCACCACAAGACACAGAGGGGCTCTCAGTTCCAAGCGGTCCTGCTATGAGATATACTGTTATGACCTGGGACAAAACCATCCACATTGTTTGCAGGTGCTTCCTTTATGAGATGATGAGACTCCTGCAAGAGGCTGCTCTTGAACCTAGCTGGTCATGGTAGCCTTTTTCACTGGGGTGAAACCTCCTAAGCACAAAGAAACACCCAATTCAGGAGCTGAGAATACCCATAGAAAGCTCTGCATTCCCAGGGTCCTGAGTGCACCAGTCATCCCCTTCTTATCCTCCTAATCCTCTCCCCACTGCATAGAGCCACTCCGTTTCCTTTCTCAGACATGAACAGCATGAGGGACCTCTATTCGACCGAATGGTGCTGTCTCCCCAAGCTCCTGTCCTCAGCACTCACCCCACCTCCCGTCCCTTCCCTGCAGATTCCACCACCGTCTTCACAGGACAGTGCTTCGTGGATGATGATGGGAAGGAAATTCTGAGGACCACATGGCTCCTGAGAGACGAGGTTGGCAACCTCAAGGAGGACTGGAAAGCCACCAGGTGAGGTTTTGGCAGAGCAGAGCCCATGACTCCTTTAGAGCACTTGGAGGGTGCTTTGCTGGTTGCTAATTGCTGTGCTCAGGATGGGCAGTATTGGTGGTCACCTCCTGTGCTGCATGGGGGTCAGAGCAAAAAGTCCCTCCTGGTCATGATGCACCAAGGTGTGAGCTCTCTGTTTCCTTGCAGTATTGGCAGTGACGTGTTCAGCCGGTCCCGGTGATGGGACACACAACCACCACAGAGGATTTGTCTGTGCCCTACCTCCGCTATGAATTTTTAAAACCTCTGCCCACCTCTCCATTCTCTCGGCTCTGCATCTCCCATGCAGAGGAGCGGAGCTGAGCTGCTCCTCCCGCCATGACCTGCAGAATTGCTCCATTCACAGTAAAGTTTCAGGGCTGCCAAGCTGAAAGTGTCTTGTCTTGTCATTGCTCCCAGACTTTGGCACAAAGCCAGTTTGGGGCTGCCTGGTTGTTTGCGGGAGGGTGGAGAGAAACCTGCCACATCTATGGTGATGCTGATATGGTGACCCTGATGCTGAGCGAGGCAGCTTCAGGAGGTGGCTGCAGCAAGCCAAGATGTGGGGAGCGAATGCCTCAGCTTGGAGCAGACCTTCCCAGAAGCTGCTCATCTCTGCCAGGGGAAAAGGCATCAGTAACTTTTGCGAAGTCCACTAACCATCACCCAGTGTGCGTCTGCATGGTCTAGTTCCCATGTTAACTTCAGCACAGTACCAGACGGGCCCATCAGCACTTACAGCAGGGATTAACTGAGGAGTGTTCAAGAGCTGGAGAAGAGTTGCAATCTGCCACTGCTTCCAGAACCAAGAAAAGCCCAACAGCTGAGAAAAGCAGCATAAACCTCTAACAGAGAAGGCAATTATCATTAGGACAAAATCACAGGGAGAGAGGTGCATTTTTGCATCTGGGGAGGACAGCTGATGGGGCCGTGCATCCCAGCATCCTTGCATCAGGGCAGTGGCAGTGGGATGGTGGCAGCGGTGTGAATGCTCCATGCAGCCCTTGATGGCTTCAGTGCAAGGAGCAGGGCTGGCAGCACCGTGTCCCAAGGCCCCACAGCCCCCGTCCTCCCCAGCCTGGGCCAAGGGCTGTGCAGACCGTGCCGGCGTGGGCCCCCCCGGGCCTGCTCTATGTATAGCGGCCCCGCGTGCCGCGGTGCTGGCCGGGTCATGCAGACCTGCTGGCCTCGCGTTTCCCGGGCGCCCTGCCACCGCCAGCCGGCTCTGTGCTATCCACCAGCCCGGGGGGGCTCCGGTTACGGCTGTGGGGCTATAAAGGGGCCGGGGCGCAGGTGGTCGCGGGAGCCCCGTGGCCATGGGGAGCCATGTGTTCACCCTGCTCCTGCTCCTGCTTCTGGTCCCAGTGCCACACGCCAGCCCGGTGAGCAGAAAGGTATGGGTCCGGCGCGGCGGGAGCGTGTCCTGGGATGCGGTGTGAGCAGCCGGGGGCTCCTCGGCTTGGTGCTTTTTCCACCTGGGACAAGGGATGCAGGTGGGGAGCTTTGGCACTGCAAAGCACGGGCTCGGGAGGTAATGGGAGCAGAAGAGAAAAGGAGAATGTCCCCTACCACCACCACGCACGCTTTTGCTCATGCACAGGCACCCTGTGCGGGTGCTGGGGGTGGCAGCTTCACCTCCCTGGGGGAGCAGGACAGCCGCCATTCTCACAGGATGTCTCTCATATCCAAACTGTGGCCAGGGGCACCTGGGGATGGATAACAGGCCCCCGTGGTGGGGAGGCAGACAGATGGCCCGCGGGTCCACAGGTGCCTTTGCCTGGTGCCTGCACAGCCCATGTCTGTGCCCCTTGCAGTGTGACTTGAGAGGACTGTGGAGGAACGAGCAGGAGTCACTGATGGAGATCTCAGCACTGCGGGATGACGGCGGCTTCCAGGGCAAATACCTGACCCGAGTGAGCCTGTCCGGCGGCTGCATCCGCGTGTCCCCCCTCAGAGGTGCCCAGCAGGACCTCAGCGAGGCAGCCTGGCCCACTTTTGGCTTCACCGTGCGCTGGGAGAAGTTCTCCAGTAGGTGCTGGGCGGTGTGGGCATGGGCACGGGACAGGGAAGAGCATGGGAGAGCCAGATCTGCTTTGTGCAAAACACTCTCATGTGTCTGAGCAAAGGGAAGTGGTCAGGAGATGGGGAGACCGAGGGGGAATCACTACACGGCGGGTGGGATGGCTGCAGCAGCACCTGGAGCAGGGTGGCTGGAGCACCCTGGCATCAGCCCGTGCAGCCCATGGGGTCTGTAAGGTGCTCTCAGTGGTCCTGGGCATGAAGAGCTCCCTGAGTCTGGGCACTGTCCCCCTCCTCCTGCCCGTTTCCCGCAGATGCCACGGCTGTCTTTGTGGGGCAGTGCTTCGTGGACACAGGTGGGAAGGAGGTCCTGGCCACCACCTGGCTGCTGCGCGAGCCCGTGGGCTCTTTGGAGGATGACTGGAGAGCCACAAGGTAGGAGCATGTCCCTGCTCGGGCAGCCCCTCAGCCGGGCTACCGCCACCGGCCACAGCTCTCTGCCTCTTTGCAGGGTGGGCAGAAATGTCTTCACGCGCAAGCGCAGCCCCACAGGGAAGACCCTCCAGAGCTGGGCTCCCTCCTGCGAGGACAGCCCGTCGCCCGCGCCTTGAAGGTGCCTCCACCTGCAGTCGGGACCCACCAGGCCCGACGTTGCCTCCCCGGGATGCCCAGGCTCCACCTCCGCTGTGTCGCGTCCCTGCAAGGGGCAGGCACGACCCCGACGGTGCCTGCGCAGGACCCCATCCGGATGCTGCACGGGACCCCAGCTGGATGTTCAGAGTGTGCACCAGCTGGGTCCTCCTGCAGCCCTCATGGTTTCCGTGCATCAGAACAAAAACGAGCCTCCCCTGCCCAAAATATTACCTCATGCACAGATATTTTTATTATATCTTGTTTTAAAAAATTGCCTTCATTCGCCCTGATGCTGCTTCCGTCTCTGCAGCCAACGGGTGCCCCACAGAGGCAAGGGCTAAGGGCTATTTCTGGCCAGCACTACCCATCTCCAGGGGCATTGGGGCTGCTCCCCACATCCAGCTCCCTGCGCACATTCCCCTCCTTATCCTAATCCCAATTTGCCCCTGCTCCTCGGCTGCCTGTTGGTGGCAGGGAGACCTCCTGCATCCCAGGTCAAGCTGCCATCTTTGCAGCGAGCAGGCGAGCCCTCTGTATCCCTCCCCGCCAGGCATTTTTGCAGCCCCGGGATTATCCATGTACCCTATACAAGTGAGCCCAGAGCTGCCCTGGGTGCCACTTGCAGGGCCACGTGTGCAAACTGTGTCCCATCACCTCTAGCCACCAGCAATGCCCATCCCACGCGGTCTCACAGCAAAGGTGCCGTGACGGTGGGTGGGAGACGTACTGCTGCCTGTTGTAACCACGAATTTGGATTCACCCAGGATGGCAGCCAAGTTTAGTCAGCTATTTTCAAGTCAGGTTTTTGACAGGTTTATCTCAGCCTCTTCCGTAGTGACATGACGAATATAACCCCAGCACAGGGTGATTAAATGTGCAAGCAGAACACCCTGTCCAGTCTGGCGGGTGAGAGCCACCAAGGGCTTGGAAACACAATCTAAGCCGGCACCCTCCATGGGTCAGCAACGCTGTTGGATGCAGGGGCATTTCCAGGCCAGCCAGCACCTCGGATGAAGCAAAGTGTCCCTGCCTATATGCAAACCCTCAGCGCAGCAGCATCCTGACAGGACCATGCATAGCCCACAGGGCGACAGCAAAATATCCCCCATGTTGGTGCAGGAGAAGAGGGAAGGGCGGATTTCTTGGGAGCTTGATCCTAGGAAAAGCCTTTCGGAAATGCATAAAAGGCAACAAAAAATAGCGATGGGGTAAGAAGAGAGAGAGGATCCTGTCCCAGGGATGAGGCACCAAGCAGTGCCCAGTGCCTGGGATGCACCGGGGCTCCTGGCTGGCGCTTGGCAGTGCCAGCGGCTCTGCCAGAGGCAGCCTTCCCGCTGGAAGGGAATCCTCCTTGTTCGCAGCATCTACCAGGGAGCTTCCAGCCCAGGGAGCCAGGTGTTTAGGCACACACATGTTTAGGCAACAGCACCCACCTTAATGTTCACGTGCTGCAGCCCCGCGCCTGCTCTGCCCACCGCAGTGCTCAGAGACACAGCCCAGAAACTGGGAAATGGCCCCCTGCTGGGCATGCTTTGCCTCCTGTGGATGCTGCATCCCATCACCTCAGGCAAGGCTGCAGCCAAATATAGTCAGCTATTTTCAAGCAAGGACTTTGGCAGGTTTATGTCCAAAGCCTCTTCCTCAGCAACAGGACAAACACAACCCCAGCGGGCGTAGGGGTGAATATTTGCACTCAGGATACGCTGTCCAATTGTGGCGGGTGAGCCAGCCCCGGCCATGCCACCAAAGCACGGGGCATACAAGGGATCAAGCCAGCAAGGACTCCCAGCCCAAAATTTTCAGGAAACGAGTTTCCAATCAAGGAAGCTGTTTTTTTTTCCAGGTTGCTATTAGGGTGGAGCCTTAAAAACAGAGAGGAAAACAAAGATGGCAACAGAACAGAGCAATCAGGAGCAATTTCTGCATGCTGCAGAGCATGGCAGAAGGAGGGCAAGGAGGGTAGAGCAGGCAGGGCAGGGAGGCAAGTGAGGATTCAACCCCCATAACTACCAGCCACAGAGCCCTGTCCCCATCCCTGGCATCCTGGGAGCCTCCCTGGGAGCAGGGCTGCTCTGGGGTGGCCAGGCTGCTCTATGTATAGCGGCCCCGCGGAGCTGGCTGGGTCACGCAGACCTGCTGGCCTCGCGTTCCCGGGCGCCCTGCCACGCACCGTGCGACCTGGGGGCTCCAGTTACGGCCACGGGGCTATAAAGGGGCCATGGCGAAGGTGGTCGCAGGAGTTCCATGGCCATGGGGAGCGCTGCGATCACTGTGCTCCTGCTCCTGGCCCTGGTGCCGTGCGCCAGCCTGGCCACCAGGAAGGTATTGGGACAGCGGGAAGTCACAGACTGGCCAGGAGGGAGGGGACAGTCTCGCTACAGACAGCGGGAATTGCCTTGGGGACCTCTGCACTGAACAGCTCTGGTGGCAAAAACCACTTGCCCCGGGGGGCTGCCGGGAAGCTCGCGGTGCCCATGGTGCCGGTGCTGCGCGTGGCAGCGCGGAGTCCCCAGCCCATCCCTCGCCTCGCAGTGCGTCCTGTCCGGCTCGTGGCGGAGCGACGACGGCGGCCGCATGGTGGTGTCCGTGCTGGAGCCCGACGGCAGCTTCCTGGGCTCCTACCTGCCGGGGGCGGCCGCCGGCGACTCACAGCTGCTGGCATCGCCGCTGAAGGGGATGCAGCAGGACGCGGAGCTGGCGGCACACCCCGTCTTCTCGTTTGTCGTGCACTGGAGGCAGCGAGGTAGGCGGCGGCGGGGGCCGGCACGGCGCTGTCAGGGCAGCCAGAGCAGTGCCTGCAGGACGGCTCACGCTGCGGCTGCATCGCCCTCGCAGGGGCGCCCGGGGGCAGGACCACGGCCTTTGTGGGCCAGTGCTACGTGGACGAGGCCGGCGAGGAGGCCCTGCATGCGCTGTGGCTGCTGCGGGACGAGGTGGAGAACCCTGGCCAAGACTGGAAAGCCACCAGGTGAGCGCTTGCCACCACCCCCTTGGCCACCATGGCCAATGGGCCACGCATCCCGAGCAGGGTAGAAATCCCCCCATCTCAGAGTGGGAAAAGGGGCCCTTGGCTTTGGGCGTGAAGGAGAGCCCCTCCACTGCAGCCCGGAGCTGCTGCAATGGGTGGAGGGGATCCCTGCAGGATCGGCACCAGCGCTTTCACCCGGATAAAGTGATGGCCAGGGGCGACGCCTGGAGAGCAAGGCCACGGCCGCAAGGAGACGGCGCATCCTTCTGCTGCTCGCAGCCCGGCAGTGCGGAGTTCTTCCATCAGCCCAACGGGAATACTGCACATCGGGGGGAAAATAAAGCATTTTTTGGGCGGGGAGGAAAAGTAGTTGTTGCCTCTGTGTTCTACCCTGACTCAAACCCGCGCAGCGAGGCCCCTTCTCTAGGGTTGTGCTCAGGAGACTACAGCATCCCACGGCCTTCCTGAGGAGGCACGTGCTCCAGCAGGGACGGTGCTCCCCGGCACCCTGGGGAGGCACCAGAGGAAACACACAGGGGCGATGCAGAGCTACCCGGAGCCACCGGAAGAGCCAGGTGGCCAGGGCCGTGCAGCCCCCACGAGCCCCATGGCGTGACAGGAGGATGCCGGGAGGATGCATGTGCACCATGGGTGGATGGAATTCCCAGTACGCGGCTCCAGCCTGAGTGTCTCCCCAATTGCTCCTCCTTTTTTTTTCTGCTTCCACCAACATCCAGCAGCTGGTGCTCATGGATCAAATACGTGGCCTTAGGAAGGGCTGTGGTTGCTGTTAGAGAGGGCAGTACTTCCTATTGCTCTGTCGGCAGCTGAAATGCCGAGGAAATACTCTTCCTGATCTCGGAGACAGGGAGAAGGGACTCGTAGCTCCCCTGCCCCTCCCCAGCCCTTGCAAACGAGCCTCATTTCACACTTTCCTAACCTCGCTTAAAATGCATGCTCTCAGGAAAGGAGAACAGCACTAACGACACACGCACTTGTCAGACAGAAAAGAGAGGGTTTCTGTCTTACACTGTCAGTTCTAGAGGCATGAGCAGAATATTTTGCCCTAAAGCCTCCTGGTTGTGCTCTGCCAGGCTATGCCTTACAGGGGGGAGGGTGCACACCGGTCACCGGGGCAGGTTTGTTGTTACTCTTCTGACCAAAATTAAATCATTGGCAGTGCCGCTACACTGAGGGCTGGGTGAAAACACACTGTGTTCATGTAGGTACCTACTGCCTTTCAGCCAGGATGCAGTGGGAAATGGGTCATGTTCTGGACTAAAAGAGCTAATGGTGACTCAAGCCCAAGCCTCAGGCCAGCCTCATCCAGAGGGGCTGGAATGAGTTGGCACAAATGCCAGCGGTGGAGCAGCACCGGGACCAGCAAAGCAATTGTTCCCCAAAGCCGTCCATGCAGACACATCACAAGGGCAGCACCTGAACTGGCTTTAGCCTCCAAGATAACACAGCCCCTCGAACAGCGTCCCGGCGCAGCATCCCTGCTCTGAAGGGCCGTGCTGACCGCACGGATGGGTCCTTGTGCCAAGAGCTGCTGTTCAGATGCTTCGGCTGCGGCACCCCATGTGTTTTCCTGGCGCCCTGCCTTGTCTCATAGCAGTATCTTTTTTCTGACCAAGCCAAGCCAGGCAGTCGAGACTACACTGGAGCACAGGGGTGTCCCCATTGCTCCTGGCCACACAGCAGCCCAGTTGCTGGCTCCTCACACTGCTGGCAGCTCCACAACGCTTTGGTTCTGATGATTCACACAGGTCCTGGTGAGCACTGAGCCAAGGCGCGAACCTCCCGCAGGGCTGAGAGGCTTCCTGGGCATCCAGCAGCACTGGACTGGAGCGCTGCACGTGGTGACCGCCTGCACCAAGGGCACCAGCCTCCAGGTCTCTGCGTTCCTGGAGAAAACAGGCTGCAAGGAGATGCCAGGTGCTGCTTGTCCCAGTCAAGAAAGTAAAACATCAGCTCCTGGGGCCGCAGATCTGAGCCGATCAGCCCCAGATTCAGTGGCTCTGAGAAGGGAGGTTTGAGGGAAGGCTTAACTCCAGCATTCGCAAGGCCTAGGCAGTCCAGAGAGGAAAACACAGGGTGTTCTCAAAACACTCCTGAAGACACAGGTCTGTGAAGCTGCCTGGGAGTGCCAGTGGTACCACAGAGGTGCAACTGGAGCAGAGTGGATGTGGAAAGAGGCCAGACAAGCACCGCCGCTCGCTGCCGCAGCCCAACCTCTGCCTGGGCTCTGGTGGGGCAGGCAGGGACAGGCAGTTCCAGCAGAGCCATGCTCCCGCTCCGGGAAGTGCCAGGGCACAGTGTGGGTGCATTTCCATGGGACAGGCCATTGGAGCACCCTCAGGCTGCGACCGGACAAGCCACCCAGCTCTGCGGGTGGCTTCAGCTGAAAGCAATGTCCCCAGCTCTCGCTCCCAACCAGGGCAAGCAGGCAGGGCTGAGGCAGACGCTGCGATCTGCAGCTTACACAGTGATTGCAAACTGAGATGCAGAGCGGCAGGGAGCTCCCGAGGAGCACAGAGCCTGCGCCACTCCAGGGCGCTCAGCCTGGGGCACAGCCAGGGCAAGAACCAGAGTGGCTCCCGGCTCTGCAGACACCTGCCCCCACTGAGCCACCACCTGTGTCCCCCGGCCCTCCCACACCCCTCGGCCTGGGGTGGGGGGCAGAATGGGACAGGACAGGAGGGGCTGCACCACTGCCTTTGCGCCACTTCCTGCGATTGTGCAGCTCCTCAGTTACAAAAGCAGAGCTGGGGGCAGCCGGCGGCCCTCTCGCTTCCTTGGGGGAAGCTGCTCAGTTCCGCTGCGCTGACTGCTTCACCGCATGCGCTGCGGGCGCATTGCCACGGCTCCCCCGCCACCCACAGCTGGCCTCGGGGTGCTCAGAGCGGGGCTGCATCCCCACAGCCCTTTGAAAGGGGACAGGGAGCAGCACTGCACTGCAACCGCACACGGCCTCCCCTCAGCACAGGAGGGAATGCAGCGCAGGGTCCACTCCCAGGGGCTCTCCTGAGCTATCCGCACAGACCGAAAGCAGATGTCAGGCCTCCTGCAGCCCCAGCTCCTGCACTCGGAGATGCTTTCACGCAGCTGCAGGCCTGAGCGCAGGCCCTGCACGCCGCTGTGCACCCCGCACTGACATGACCCCAAGAGCACGGTGGTGTAGAGGACATGCTTTATTTACGCGGCATTAACATGGAAACGTCTTCACTGGCTGAGAACCGATGAGGGGGAGGGGAGCCACTCTGCGCTCCAGGAGAGGCACCAGCCCCCAGGTCAAAGCGCTTCGCTCGGCCTTGCAGAGAGCGACCGCAGCCGCCTGCTTCACTGGCCAGCGCAGGAGGGCTTGGGCACACAGGGACACAGCGGCTTTGAAGCGGGGCTGCCTGCAGAGCCTTCACGACAGCCAGCAGCTCTGCTGCTCTCTACCACTCCTGCTTTGGTTGTCTGGTACAAGGCTTGCCCATTTTCCTCCTTGGAACTCCGAAGTCCTGCTCCCAGGCTCATGGGAGATGGTAGTCCCCAAGAAGCTGGAGGGCAGACAGGTGCCCACAGCTGGGGAAGGACCGCACCAGGGGGAGTGCAGCGCCTGTGCAGAAGCAGGGTATCCCTTGGCACACGGGAGGCCGGCATCCAGCCCACCACCCCACGCACAGACACGAGACGGCAGCGCAGGGCTAAAGGGCTGGCTGCCACACACAGCCAGCAGGCCATGATGCAGCCTGTTCCACTCTAACGGGGCGGCGGGAAGCGGGACAGGGCACCTGCCTGCAGGCAGGGCAGGTACCAGGCCCCTCGAGCACAGAGCGCCTTCACCCTCCACACAGCAGCCCTTCCCTAGCGAGCCCCACAGGCACCAAGGGCCTCAGACCACGTCAGCAGCCACAGCAGGAAACAGAGCTCCTCAAGCTTCCTATCTCACCCCATCTCTGACAGGCGCCTGTTCCGGATACACACGCAGGCTGTACGAGCAGGCCACCTCTAAAATAATAAAACCTGCTGAGCTGCCACCTACCAGGGGAGTATTTAAAAGCATTTGCTTTGATAGATTATCTGCTAACACAGTTCTCTGTCTGTCTCTTCTTGACAGGGCGCACGGCACCGCCCTGGCAGGCGAGGTGAGATGGTCACATCTCATCGACACGGTGCTGCTGGATGACAACACTGGCAGCACGTTCCACCCACTCCTGCCTCTTGGTTTCCCAAGCAGCTGGCACTGCCGAGTGCAAAGCAGCACTCCTGGAGCGCTGTTCCTGCGGCTGGGGAGTACCCAGCTCGGAGCTGGCTGCCACTGGAGGGTCAGAGGACGAGTTGCTGTTGAAAGAGGATGTGGGATCAGGCTTGGGTGGATTCTGCCCCTCTTCTCGGGACTGGTTGAGGCTTCCCAGAAGCGAGGTGTCTTCAGGCTCTGCACTAAGTGTCTCCAGCACCGCTTCCTCCTGCACACCAGGTGCTGCCTGCCAAACCTGGCTGGGGAACTCGCGGATCTGCCGTGACAGCACTGCAAGAGAGGCAGAGGCAGCCTTGTCACCCCCTCCCGGGGAGCGGGACACAAGCTCTCGCGGGCCTGTTTTGAGCACAGGACACTGCAGAGTCCGTGGGAAGAGAAGACATTGAACTAGGGCTGCCTCTTCCCCTGGGAGACAAGGAAACAACGCTGCACAGCCACCAGGTGTGAGCATGGTTTGTGCTCCCAGAGCAAGAGGATTTGAGTGGCTCTGGCACTGCCCAGACAGCAAAGCCAAACACAAATCCAGCCCCAGGCAAGGGGCTGCTGCCAGGAACTCAGGCCGTCTCTGAAGGAAGCGCTCTGCCCTGCAGGGGGACACTGCACCCGGAGCTGTCCCTCATTCCCCAGGCACTCACCTCGGAGCTCCGGCTGCGGCCCTCTGCTCCCAAAGGAATAGAGGCTGGGGGAGAGAATAAGGCAGAAGGACAGAACCAGGACCTGGAAAGGGAAAGAGAAGCCATGAGCAAAGCCCTCCTGACCTTAGGGCAGGCACAGGCATCACTGGCTGCCATTAATACTGCTCACCACACTTGCGGTGACAACAGAGACGCCTTCAGAGAAGCTCGGGCTGAAGCCACTCACCATAATGCAGGTGCTTGCTGTGGTAGTTTTGGTTGTGGACTGTCTCACCAGCGCCTGGAGTTTCCGCAGCTGCTCAAGTAACGACCTGCAGGAGAGCAGGAAACACAGATTAATGCAGTGGCAGAATAAAGAACTTCCCCTTTTCAGCCAGGGACAGATCAGAGTTGTGAGCACAGCCTTCCACACCCCATCCCCAGCCACGTCCCACAACGACAACTCACATGTTCTGCTTCTGCAGCAGCTGCACCTTCTTCTGGAGCTCGTGGTTCTGAGCTGTGCAGGCTGCCACCCTTCCAGGGCAGATGAACAGCAAAAGGGAGAAACACAGAGAGGTTTTGTTAGCCAATAGAATCATAGAATCATAGAATGCTTAAGGTTGGAAGGGACCTCTAGAGATCATCTAGTCCAACCCCCCTACATACGCAGGGACACCTAGAGCACGTGGCACAGGACTGCATCCAAGCGGGTTTTGAAGATCTCCAGAGAAGGAGACTCTACAACCTCTCTGGGCAGCCTGTTCCAGTGCTCTGTCACCCTCACTGTTAAGAAATTTTTCCTTAAGTTCCTTTGGAATTTTTGGTGTTTCAGTTTCCGGCCATTTCCTCTAGTCCTATCAGTGGCCACCACTGAAAAGAGACCATCACCGTCCTCTGCACTCCCTCCCCTTCGCAGGGAATCAGCCACCAACTCTATGGGTGGCTGGGTTAGACACTTTGGGCAGCGCAAAGCCCAAGAAGGACATTGCACACAAGCTGCGGGGCGGGATGAGCCCCGACCTGTCCCTCGGAGAAGCACCACGCCGATCTGTGACGATGCCTGCTCTCAGGAGCATACCTGGCAGTCCTGCAGGCGAGCCATGCCGGTCTCACGGGGAGAACACGGGGATCCCGGCAAGCCAGCACTGTGCTGAAACTGAACGAGCCCTGCGCCACCTCCCGGGAGCAGAGCAGACCATTTTCTGAGCTTTCAGGCTGCAGCTCTTCTCGGGAGGATTAAACTATAGACTTGGCCTCACTTTCTGCCCAGCGCTACAAGATGCCAGCAGCAGCAGAGCCATGAGCAGGTACCTGTTTTCCAAGCCATCCACGTAGATCTTCTTCCTGCGGCGACTATCCTGGGCTGACTGCTTGTTCCGGATCTTCCGTCTCACCTTCTTCAGGAGCCACTCCTCAGCCTGCAAGAGCCATCGCTGCTGAGCAGACACCCCAGGGGGGTGGCAACTCAGCCCCAGCAGCACCTAGGCATGTCTGAGCACTCACTCCTGAGCAGAAGGGCAGCAACCCAGGTCCTTTTGCTTCTGTCCTCCCCCAAACCACAGAATGAACTAGACTGGCTGGAAGGCGAGCCAGTCGAACTCTGGCCTGCTGATTTAACCAGCAGTTTATCAGTCTACCAAGAGCAAGGCACATGCAAACAAGATGAAAAGACACAGCTCACAAGCCACTAGGCAAGCAGCAGGAAAAATGCTGAAGGCAGCTGCAGTGCAACTGTCTCTGTAAACAGCCTGAGAGCAGCCAGGCTTCTTGCTGCTCTCTACGTCCCTGCAGGTAGCTCAGGGCTACTGCCAAGGGGTATTTCACACTGCTGGAGATGCCCTGAGCAGCAATAAATCTTTCCACACTATTCCAGCCTCTGTTGTGCAGACAGCAACCTGCCACCACAAGACACCACATTACCCCCGCAACAGCTAATGCTGGGGGGGTACTCTGCATCTACTTGGCCATGAAAAAACAGAGACTGCTTTGCACATGGATCCTTCTGGTCCTCGAAGGGATCCAGCTTCCCTGGCCCTGCCAGATGATGCCTGAATTCAGCACACAGAGGTTAATACTCTCAGTCAGGCACTGTCCTGCATTTTAAATCTCTGCCCTAAGGCAGCTGTTCTCAGAGCTATTCACGCACTCTGAGGCAGTTTGGGAATTGCCAGCCGTCACAAGGACTCACTTTTGTCAGCGGCAGACTGGTCGGTAACGAAACCCCCTCTTTCTCTAGGAGCTGCCTCTCCTCCTCCGTCAGGATCAGCTCTGGGAAGTCGAACTAGAAAACAGCCCAAACAGGTCTCCTGAGGATCCAAAGCAAAGAGAGTGCAGCCCAGGGCACAGAAAGGCATGTGGTAGCCCAAGCAGCATCGTGCTCTCCTCAGAGATACCCCCCAGTGACTGTGCAAGGGGAGGAGGGGACAAGATGGGCAAAGGGACACAGTTCTGTGCCTTAGGCAGTCAGTACCTGCATGGCAGCTCCAGAAACATACTGGGGTCCAGCATCCACAGCGACAGCAAAAGGAAAAGCCGAGTCCTCTTCTAGTGTCTCAGCTGAGGTTTCTAAACCTGTCCATGTCTCTAAGGGAAGAGAAGAGAGTCAAGCCCCAGGTCCCGGTGGGGCAGTACAGACATCATGCCAGACAAGTTTAGCACCATGAGATCACGACTGCAGAGAACCACCACGCTGGTTCTCTGCGATCCACACAAGAAAACCCTACACTGGCCTGTTTTCCTTCTAAGCCCAGCGCTGTATGTCTGGAACAGACAGCCCCACTTACCAAGGTCGATGGAAACATCTCCTTCTGCCACCTCAGACCTCACACTTTCCAGCATGGGCCCATCCTGATGAAGGGAGTAATTGTGATCAAACTGAACAACGTCGGAGCTCCGAGGGCTGCTGGCAAAATCACTGCCAGGGCTATGGGACAAATTGTGGTCCTCAGAAACGCCACTGTCACTGTCAGCAGGTGAGGAACCTGGCAGCGTGCTCGGTTCTTCTACAAAGGGGCTCAGCAGGGAGCTGATGAAGGCATCCACCTCATTGTTCAGAAGCTGCAGTGAAAAAGCTTCCACTAAGCAGGGAGCCAAAACTCCTGGACCACAACCCTCAGCAATCCCTCCAGAACAACTCACCTCGGGCTCTGACAGGCCCCAGTCTTCCAGCAGGTTGTTCTCCTCCCCTGGTATTTCGGTGCAAGGAGCATCATCCTTTAGGAGAAAGTCAAGCAGATCCTCATCTGCCAGGTCAGCCAATTCCTCTGGGCTCGACATCTGAAAAAAAACAGCCAAAATGACCGTGGGCACCAGGGAAAACACCAGCAGTTCCCTGGGAGGTCACTCTACCGCTGTGCTGAAGTCTCCCCATGCAGGGAAGAGTGGTCAGCACCCCGCAGCGATGACACTATCCCAACAAGGTGATTACCACTGCTCATGGCACCCTGCCTGGCTGCCCCTGCCGAGCAAGAACAGGCCATTGGGAGGAGGCTCTGCCCGCAGAACTGCTGGAAAACGAGAGAAAGCGAAGGGCCCCATGACACCGTTAGGTTTTTGGATGTAGCTGACATGTCACAGCTTGGATGGGAGAAAATCAAATGCAAGGAAGGGGTCGGTGTAGCCTGCACACAGGCGGCTGCTGCCCCAGGAAGCTGCTGTGCCAAGTGCACTGGTCACTGCGGAGGGAGCAGGCGAGGGAGCAGGGAGAGGAAGGGGGCGCCAGGCAGGGTGGGCGGACACGGCGGCGCCCTGCGAGGGCCGGCGCGGGCCGGGAGGCGGGCGCGGCGGCAGCTCCTTCCTACGTGGCACCGCGAAGGCCGCCGCTCGCCCGGCGCGACGGGCCCTGCCCTCGGCTCGCGGAGCCCCGGGGGCGACGGCGCCCGCGCCCGCTCCCGCCGCCGCGCTGGGCCCCGCCTGCGGCCCGGACGCCTGGGCCCCCCGCGCGGCCCGCTCTGAGGTGGGGCGGGTGGGCGGGCGCACCCGGACGCCTGGGCCCCCCGGCCGCTCTGAAGGTGGCGGGACACCTGGCTCCCCCGGCACTCTAACCGGGGGCTGTTGGCGCCCACCCGGCGGCGGGGGACGGGGGACGGCCCGGACCCGGAGGCCCCGGCCCGTTACCTCCGGCAGCGCCGCTTCCAACGCACCACGGATGACGTCAGCGCCCTCCCAGCAGGCCGCACGCGGAGGGAGGGGAGAGGAGGAGGAAACACGGTAGCAGGCGCGGGGGGCGTGTCCATGACCTAGGGGCGTGGTCTGGATGGAAGGGGGCGTGGCCATGCCGTTAGGGGCGTGTCCTGACTCGTAGGGGCGTGGCCGTCGCGGGCGCGGCGCGGCGGGCGGCGCATGCGCGGGCGCGGCGGGGCGGGAGCGGGCGCTGCCGCAGAGGCTCGGCGCTCCCGGCGCTCCCGCGCGCAGCTCCGGCCCGCGCACAGGTAGGAGGCGGCGGCGGCGGCGGCGGCGGCGGCTCCGCGCGCGGGGCTCCGCTCACCCGCCCTCGCTCAGCCGGGAAGGGGGCGCCGGGCGGCCCGCGGGCAGGACCCCGTTAACGGCGGCACCGTTCGTGCCGAGGCCCGCGGTCCCGGCGCCGCCGGAAAGGCGGCTCCGCGATGTGCACGAACCCGCGTGGAGAGAACGCGGCGAGCGGCGCCGCGGCCGGCGGCGCTGGACTCGGGAGCGGAGCCGGGGCCTCCCCGGGGAGCCGACCCGGCCGCCCCAGCGGGGCTCCCGGCCGGCACGTGCCGGGCCCGGGCGCGGCGGCCTCTCGCGCGGCGCCCGCGTTACCGCTGCCGGCCTCGCACCAGTACCGAGACCTGCAGCCTCCCGCGCGCCGCGGGGCCGGGACACGGGTGGGAGGCGAGGCCGTGCAAAACGTGCGTCCCGCGTTCCCTGCCCGCTGCCCCGGCCGTGGCAGGCTCTGCCCGGGCTGCCGGTGCCGCGGCCGGGGCTCCAGCGTGCGCCTCGGTGCCCCGGTCCCGCTCGCATGCTGCACTTATCTGGCTCATCTCGGCCACATCCTGTTGGCGCTGCCTGGAAGTAGCTGCACCCAGTGGGGAAGCTGCGGTGGCCTCCCTGGAGGCCGCGCGACTTGGATGGAAGTCGGTCACGTGGCCTGCGGGGACTGATTTAAAGGCCAGCTGAAGGGAGCCGTCGCCACCGAGGTCGTCCATGGCGGCCTGCTCCTCCCTGCCGCTTCCTGCGCTGGCCGGCGCCGCGGCGGGACGCTCCGTGCCGTGGGGAAGGGGGAAGCACGAGCGCTCCTCGTAGCGCAGCTGTGCGGTGCTGGGGGACGCGCGGGGAAGCGCTCGAGGATGGCGCGCGCCGCCGCCACTCCCGTTCCTTGGGTTTCTGAGTCAGCTGCTGCCCTGCTGCAGCCCATATGGGATCCGCTCAAAGGCGTCTGCGTGCAGAGTCGAGCCTGACTCATCCCATCCGATGCGAGGGGCTCGCTGAGGGGGTCACGCTGAGCGGATTGAACCTGGCGATGCTGTGGCCATCCCTTAGGGGGATGTGGTGCAGGGGACTGAACTAGTCTCACTAGCGCCCTGAAGTGAGTCCAGCAAGCGAATGGGGTGTTGCGGCTTTGCTCGATGCCCCAGCTCGTGTTGGTGGTGTCCGTTTGGCACGACACGCCCAAGAGTGAGCGGGATGCCCCTGTGTGGCCCATGCTTCCAGCAGAAGAAAGAACGGAATGTCTGATTGCAAACCCACCCGAGAGAAGCAGCCAGAAGTCAAAGCAGCAGAGACAGGTCCTGAAATAGAAAAGGCCTTCCTGGGACACTCCCAATAAGTATGAAACTGAAGGGAGGCAGCGGTGGGGCAGCTGATGTCCCTCCTGTCCCACAGAGTGGGCTGCTAAGGAGCATCCCGTGTGCGGGTGCATGGCGGGATGCAGAGGGCGGCAGGAGCTCAGGGCCGCTGAAAGCAGCCCCCAGACACGGCTCTGGGCAAGGGGCTCCCGGCTGCTGTCACCTCGGGTGGCCCTAAAGGCGATTGCTCCTCCTGGGAATTTGTCTGGCTGCGGCAGCCTGATCCTGCCTGGCAGCTGCTGCGTCTGGGATGTGGCTTGGCTTAGTCTGTTCACCCAAAGGGAGCCCCATGGGCTGGAGGTGCCCCCGGCGCTTCCTTCCCGCAAAGTCCGGCGGGCTCCGCTCTTCCGAGCTGCTTACAGCTGATTATAGCTCCAGGGGCAGGAGGCTCCCAGCTTCCTTGCCATGTGCCCAGGGGTGTTCATAGACAGGCAGACTGTGGGTATTTATGGATGGGAGTCTGCAAGGGAGGGAAAAGCAGCGCTTTTTAGAGCAGGCTTTAAACTGTGTAGCCGAAAGCAGCGTTTGACAGCGACACGGCTACAGTCCTGTTAACAAGGTGCCCAGACCTGGGCCTCATGAAGGAGGACAAGCTGCCGCCCTGCATGCAGTGAGGCCCTGAGGCTGGTGAAGTTGTTTCATGCCGTGGGGAGCAGCAGTATAACCGTGGCATCAGAGCTATGCAGCTTTCCTTTTTTAATTTTCTCTTCTGGGCCCTGCATTGCCTAAGTGCCTCTTCTCTTCCTGTCCGGCCCACTTGACGTATAGCGACCGGGGGCTGAGGGGAAGTGGGAAGGGTGTCTCCGACAGTTTTCCTCCCCCATCCCCTTGCGTGGCTTTTTAAAAGGTTTGCTGGTGGGAAGGGGGAAATCCAAACTGGAATGCTGCCTCTGCAAGCCCAGGAGGCACAGGCAAGCTCTACAGTGCTGGGATAAGGCTGGATTTCACCTATGTGACTTGCGGCTGAATGGAGAAGCTGGAGGACGTTCTGCTCCAGGCCGTGTGTCCTGGCTGCCTCGGAGCTGGAGGAGGTCACTGGTTACCCCGGGGAGCTCCTGCTCCTGCAGCCAGCTCACGTGGGCCGCTGAGCCGGGGACAAAGGGCCGATTGTGCCCCCGGGAGGGTGCTGGGTGGGATGCATCGCTCCCGGCCTCCCGCGCCTCCCCGGGGCACTGCGGGATGCGACGGGCGCTCCGGCTGCCCCAGCGGTGCTGAGGGTGGGAACGTTGTGGCCGTGAACTAAACCCATGAGGGGAAACATGGGTTCTCATGCTGCAGCCGCGTTGTGGTTGCCATAACCATTGCTCATTCCGTGCTGGAGCGCTGGGAAGGAGGGGGCTGCCTCTGGAGAAGGCCCTTTCATGGTGCAAGGGACAGGGGAGCTGCCACCATGCCCCAGGTGGAGCGAGTTACTGAGTCAGGGGAAGGCTCCCACATCTCTCTGTCTGCTGTGACTCCTTGTTCCCTCCTGGCCCTACTTTGCCCTGTCTTTTCCCTCTGCTCTCTGGCGCCTGGTGCCAAAGCCATAGAGCTCCCTGCTCCAAGCAGCCTCCTGTGAAGGATGGTCCTTGGCCCTTTGAATCTGCCGGCAGGATGTTTAAATGCTTAGGCTGTGGCTTCATCGCTGGCTGTTAGATCCATATTTGGTAGCAATAATTGTTTACTCCTTTCTCCTCTCTCCCTTCATGTCACTGCAGAGAAGGGGAGGGGACATATTTTTGGGATCTTTAACGTTGCTGGAATCTGCTGGTTTCCTGATAAAGGGTCTGGAGGACCCGGAAGGGTGAGAGATGAAGCAGGAGAGGGAACAGATTCTTCTGGAGCAGCAGATTTCAGCCTCGCTTCGCTGGCAGCCATCTAAAATGTGTGCCAACCAAGGCATGGACCTTGAGTGTTAGATTTAAGTTTCCTGGCATTAGACTCTTTGTTTTCGGTTACCCTTCGTTAACCCCTTTAAAGTAGTCCACAGATCTTGAGGTGAAAACCACTGAGTGGTAAAATAGCAACTCTTTGTGACGTGGCCTGCGGGCTGCTGGCTCGTGTCGTCAGTGAGGAAACAAGCAAGGTGGGCTGGCACACAGGGCAGTTGGACTTGTCTCCTCTGTAGCTGTCCCCTCTCTGGGTTCCTTAGCAGCAGGAATTGCTGTCCTGGTGCGCGAGGTCTCCCTAGTGCCTGTTTTACTCAGCACCTCCATGTAGCCGTGTGGGGTCATGTGTGCTGATGCCTCAACCTCTTTCTGCTCAGTCCTGTTGTGTGCTTGGGTGCGGGGGTGAATACTGAGAGAGCTGGGCCCATCCCATGTGGGCCCAGCTCCTTAAGTGGCCTGTCCTGGCAGTTGCTTGGGGACGAGGGGACGGGAGTTGGAAGGTCCATTGGATCTTACGTTACTGGAGTTGACGCTCGTCACGTTCGGTGTGGAGCCCTCTCCATTTTGGAGCTGCAGTCTGGTGACTCTTAGCTGGGGACGGGCTTGCACAGCCCTGTGCCTTGGCCCTACCCAGAGCTCTGGGTGTGAGTGCGGTGAGGAGACACCTTTGATAGCCCCAGGCTACCTGAGCAGCCGCGTGGCAAAGCTCTGCTTTTGTTTCTGTTACCTCACTGACTCTGTGTGTGTTGCTTCACCTAGGTGAGTAACACGGCCTTGTGCAACCCTTGCCAAGGGCTACGTTTCTGTAGTGGCCGCTGTGACCCGTGGTGACTTCATAATGGGGGCAGATGATATAAGCACGCCTTGAAATGGCAAGTAGCCCACACTGGCCTCCTGCAGGCATCGCCCAGGACGCTGGCTTTTACAGAGCTGTTTTATCTGCAGCTTGCTGCGAAAGGAATGAGGTCAGCCGTGTCACCTTTTTCCGGGGCCCCAAGCATGTGCCTTGACTCTCCCAGGGTGCTCCCGTGCTGCCCCTGCCTTGCCCTGGGCTGTCCATATGCCCAGGTTTGGAGAGGAGAGGGGGAAGAAGGTGGTTGCATCTCTGCAAGCTTGGGTTGGTTGTGTGTACCAAAGCTGAAGGCCCCTGTGGGCAGCTCCCAAGCCGCGTGTGGCCACCCCTGGCAACTCAGAGGTGGCCAGTGAACAGGCTGCGCAGAGAGGCTGTGGAGTCTCCTTCTCTGGAGATCTTCAAACCCTGCTTGGATGCCCCCTGTGCCACGTGCTCTAGGTGTCCCTGTTGGAGCAGAGGGGTTGGACTAGATGTTCTCTAGAGGTCCCTTCCAACCTTAACCATTCTGTGATTCTGTCTGATGTGGGTGGCAGCATTAGGGCCTCTGGTCTCTGTAGAGCCCGAGCGAGCTCCTGAGAGGTCGGTCAGGCCACTGCTGATGTCCTGGTTCGCTAAGGCCAAAGAAGAGCCTGTGCCTGGAGGAGCTGGGGCGGTGGTCGCAGGAGGGGACGTGCTGCCTGCGCAGGCGCCCTGTGCCACCTGCCTTTCTGTTCCGTGTCTTTGCCTTGTTGTGGGTCACCCTACACGTGCTGCAGTTTGGGGAGTTCCTCCCCATGCTGGAGAAGTGGCGGAGGAGCTTCTGCTTCCAGCTCAGAGCTGCCTGGGCTGCTCTGTGGGAGAAGGATGGTGCCTGATGGCAGCAGATGGACCTGGTGGTGAAGGGCAAACACTGGCCTTAATGGCTGAGGCTGCTCTCGCCAGTGCAGGTTAATTTTGGGACATCTGGAGATTGGTTTCATGGTTCCCTGTGTTGGGGGGAACTGTGGTGTTCCCCAATCTGAAGGCGACAGCAGAGCTGTAATAACCATGGGCCTAGAGAGGATTCCTGCTCGCCCTGTTGCTTCCCACCTCAGCCCACCCTGCCCTGGGTCTCCGTCCCGTGCTTGTTTCCCACGTCCCGGCTGCTCTGCGTGGAATGGCACCACTCCTCCCATTGCATCTCTGCTGGGACCGGAGGATGCTCCTTTCTTCCCATCAACACGACCACCCCGAGCCGCAGAGCCTGGTCGTGGGGAAGGAAGCTGGGAAGCAGCTGCTGGGGGCCTCCGCTTCCTCCTCCCCGCTTGGGAAGCGGCTTCTCCCGAGGAGCCTGGTCATTATCCGTCTCCCTTACGTCTCTCCTTCCAACCACAAATAACACCAGGGCAGCCGCTGGAATGTGAGCCTGTCAGCAAAGCCTGGGCTACCCGCTGCCACCAAGCGCGGGCCGGGAGTCTCCAGGGGTCTCCGGGCTGTTGTGCTCCTCTTCGGCCTGTCTCCGTGCCCGGGTGCATCCGTGGCTGCGCTGGCTGGGAGAAGCCCTCCCGCAGTGCGAATCCGGGTCGGGAAGCGGCTGGGAAGGAGGAAGCGGGGCGCCAGTGGGCTCGGCTCTTTGACTCAGTTCCTTGTGCCATTGTCGTCGTCGGGCTGATGCTGGTGACGGGCTGGAGGAGGAGGAGGAGGAGGGCAGAGCTGCTTCTTGCTAATGCAGCATTTGTGGAGCTCCAGCCTGAGATTTCCTGCCTCCTGCTTGCAGCCTGGCTTTGTGAGGTGGATTTGGGGCATTCTGTACCGGAGGAAGCTGTAACAGCAATTGGCATAGGATGGTTGGGAATGGGGATGTGATTTCTAGTTGTAAATGGGAATTTCATTTCTACTTGCTTTGTCTTCTCTTAAATTGAAAAGGAATGGGGGGCGGAAGAAGTGTTAAAACAGGAATGGACCTTCCAAGCAGCAGGGGCTGAGTCCTGGCCAGGCAGCTAAAGCGTCTGCATGCAGGGCGAGGTGGAGACTGTGGTGGCTTCTGCCTGGCGAACCACGGTGGGAATCAGTGCTGCCCTTCGTGCCAAAAGATTAAAGATCGATGGGTCTGCTAGTTAAATAAAAGCTGTACTGCTGCCGCGAGTGAATTCTGGGTAATGAATAACCTTTGCTTTCTGCACCCGCCTCCTTAATGTGAAACTTCTTGCAGTTTTCCCTGCAAAATCTGTGCAAATGTTTCATAGCTCTGCAAATGAGTGTTTGCTTTTTTGCTGACCTTTATGGACGCGAAAATTGCAGGGATTTCGCTGGTGAGTAGCTGTTGGCAGCCGGAGTCCATGTTAACCAAGTGTGTAACTGCTGTGCTTATAAAAAGCCCTGGCTGGCTGCAGCCACGGAGCTATTAGCAGTCTGTGGCTGTGCAGAATGGCTGATAAAACTTCCTGTAAAGAGCTCTCGGCCGCCGCTCTCCCATCCCCGCGCAGCTGCCGCACATGAGCTGTAGGAATATTCCAGCCTTTCCTAAATATTTTGACATTGCTCTAAAGCAGTCTTGTGTGCTGTCTCTTTTAGAGCTCATATATTTAAAGCAGCGAAATTGTTTTATTTGGTAAAGATTTGCAGTTTGTTCTGGAGACTTTCCACCAGCGTGTTGCACAGGCTGTGTCTGAAGACAGTCTGGAAGTACTAATGGATATATATTTATTTTTTTTTTTAATAAAATTTTGCAACTGTTCTTGCCTTGTTGCTCTAAAGTCACTCGGCACAAATATAGCAGTTGCATCATGTGATGGAAAACTTACATTCAGCGATCCCAGAAATGACATAGTCGTTCCTTAGACTGAAGCGGCTTTGAGAAAAAAAATCAGTGCTTTGAAAGGTAGAAAATGGTAGAAAAGCCACTTGGCGCTGGGGCTG
Source organism: Tinamus guttatus (assembly GCF_059628265.1). Taxonomy (NCBI): domain Eukaryota; kingdom Metazoa; phylum Chordata; class Aves; order Tinamiformes; family Tinamidae; genus Tinamus; species Tinamus guttatus. The sequence goes on from NW_028288618.1 coordinate 128,314, forward strand.
GCAGCGGGAGAGCTCGCGGCTCCGGCCCAGCTCCTTTCCTGCGGGCTGCCCAAGGTCACCTATTGTTCTTGCTCTCATCGATCCTTGGGTTTGCACAATTTCCAGTGCGCCTGGTGGCTTGTTTTTAAATGAAGCTCAAAGCACGGGCTAGAAGTAATTCAAGCCAAAAGTCCTTAAATGCAGTAATCCATTTCACTTGCGTAGTGCAAACTCCCGAGCTGGCGCCACATCTGAAGCAAAACTGAAACCGGGGCAGCTCTTGCTGTTTCTTCTCCCTTCCGCATGGGCTTTCGTGTCCTGTCTTTCCCCCCAGCCCATGTGGCTCCAAGCATGAAGGATGCTTGGGGTTAGGCTGAAGGTCATCTAAATGCTGCTGTTCTGGGCTCACCTCTGCCCGTGAGTCAGCAACATCCCTCCGCTTCCTTAATATAATAAACATGGGCCCCAGAGCTAACTAAGGCTCTGACGGTGGGCTGAGGGGAAAGGAAGCAGATGGGGAATTTCCTGGGGAGGCGGGTGGGAGCCTGCAAAAGGCTTGGAAGAAGAGAGCCCATCTTCTGGCACCTGTTGAAGCAGCGTTTGCTTCGCAAAGCTGGAAACGGTTGTGTGTGTTTCCACAGATGCAACGCTTGCAGTTTTCAACTGAATGGTAGATGTGTTCCTCTCATTTGTAGCCCGATAATTAGCTGAATCACTGCTATGGGGGCTTATCTGCTTTTGCATACCAATAAATGCTTACTAACGTGCTCGCTTTTCCTGACACCTGGCCAGCATAGAAAATTTTGGGGCATTCATCAAGCCTGTCCTTCCACTTTCTTCTCCCATGCACAGGGACAGTTTAAATTTGGCTGTTTTTCCTTTATTTTGTTTCAGTAATTTCACATCATTTGGGCACTAGGGGCTGTTTTATATACTTAGAGCAGAAGTTCTGGAACTGTGTTGGATAGTAGAAGAAAATGAAAAATTCAGGTTTACATCAGCATGTTTTGGCCTCTTCCCCATTTTAGTGGGTTCAACATGGGTCCTTTGGGCTGTGTGTTTGCAAGTGTGCGAAATCCTGCCGTGGATTTGGGTCACTCTAGTTTAGGTGATGCCGGATTGCTGTGGAGACCAGGAGTGGTGTCGCCAGCCCAGAGCCTGTTCAGTTGGTCTGAAATCTCCTCCGGCCGCTCTGTGTGCAGTCAGTGCCTCTCAGTAGGTTTGTGCACATCAAAGGAGCCTTCTCATGCTCTGAGCAAAGGCCCTGTGTGCGTAGTGCAAATGTCAGGGTACTTGTAAGCAGCTGCCTGCAAACCCGCTGCTTGGTCTTCCTGAGAGCTCCCTGTCAGTGGCAAAGTGCAGCCCTGGCATTCCTCTTGCGAAAGGAATTTAGAACTCCCTTTGGGAAAACTGGCGTTTCTTCTTTCTCAGCAAGATGTGTTTAACACTTGGGATGTCTCTGCCAAACAAAGGCAGAAGCGGTCACAAGAGTAGTTTCTAAATGGCACTGCTTGTGCGCTGCCTGTGGCAATGAGAATTGGTTTAGCTTTGCTGTCCAGAACTCCCATTCTGTCCCTTACATAGCCTGATATTTATTTATTTTTAATTATTTTTTCTAAAAACATAGTACCCACAAGGAAGTCCACACGGGCCTTCTGCATCAAGCCCCAAGACTGCTGCCCTGTTGAAGTAGATATTTCCACAAGCAGACATCCAGACAGATTGCAAACTTTGTGATTAGTTATGGCATTCCTTAATGAATGATTATAGAGATTGATAAACTTTACTATTTAAATAGCAAAGATTATTTCTGCTTTAGAAGTTGATGTGAGCAAAGTTCAGCTGTTGGCGCTTAAGTTGTTTCCGTAGAATATGGAAATAAATATGCATCATCTTTCTTTCCTTTCAATACTTGCTTGATATTTCCAGCCCTTGCACTGCTGCAGAACTTTGCATTGGTTCAGGCATGAAGCAACCACTGCAAAAAGAAGTGTGATTTTTTTATTTTATTTTATTTTTTTTCCTTCTAGTCCTTGATGTCATATGTCTTGTAAGGCAACGTGTTGCTTTCTGCAGAACACAGCTAATGCTTGTGTTGGTGGTTGTGAAGAACCTGCCTGGCCCCGGAGAGCTGGAGAAGGGTGTGCGTGGCACAGTAATATGCTTCTCCCTTCAAATTGCATGTCCTGGGGTGGAGGCAGTGCTCTCCCTATAAAATGTCATGTTTTTCCAAGCTGGGTTTGTCTTTCAATTCACTTTGTGGCGCAATTGCTGATTGATTGAATCAATCGCTTTTGAAAAAAATAACTGGGCTTGAATATTCGGTGCACGGCAGTTTTACAGCAAGGTTGAAAGGGTTGCTGCCTGTTTGCACCATCTTTACTACACTAACTGCATGTTTCAGTTACGGAGCACAATTTGGATGATATTTGCTCCCTTATCAGGAAGAAACAACACTAAAGGCCATGGCATAAAAATGCTCCATGTACTTCTTGCTCCTGCCATGTACAGGCTGCTTCTGCCTGCGGGGTTAACTTACCCCACGCCTGAGCTCCAGAGGAGGTTTGTCCCCGTCAGGTGAGGCTGACTGGGAGCGCACGCTCCTTTCTCCTTAGATGGGCTGTGGAGCTTTCCCAGATACTCTGCTGCTGCAGTGTGCTTAATCCTGCCTGTTCCCACTGCAAGCCCAAAATGGGCGTCTAGGAGCAGCCTCTGAAATAACAGGCTCATGGAGCATTCTGAATTAAAGTGTGACTGCCCAGGCCTGGGCTTTGCCACCCTAGTGATAGTTTCCAGTTACGAGTACTGGAGGAGGCCAAATGAATCCGCTTGCTCCCCCCAGCTCCGGACCCTCCCACCATTCCAATGCTCTCCGCGCGTGTGCACGGGAGCAGGAGCGCTGGGCTGCTCTCCCTGCCCTGCCGCCCTGGAGGAGGCTGCTTCCCCCGCTGTAAATCCCCTGCTTGCTGCAGCCGGGTGCTCTTTGCTCCCGGGCTGTTCCCCACATGCCAGCGATGCTCTGGTGCTGCTGGCTGCCTCCCTCCAGCCCTGAAATACATTTCATTCCTTGTGAGCGGCGCGTGGAGCCAATGGGGAGCCGTGGGCCTCTGTGAGCGGCTCTTGCAGCAACATTGCTGAACGGCTCAGGAATGCAGAGCTGGACGGGCTCCGAGCGCCGGCGGAGGCGGCCGCGCTCCACCCCTCCGACCCCAGAGCCTCGCGCCCGAGCGGGAGGGAGCGCGGCCTCCGCGGGCTGCGGGAGCGCGGCCTCCACGGGCTGCGGGAGCGCGGCCTCCGCGGGCTGCAGGAGCGCGGCCTCCACGGGCTGCGGGAATGGGCGCTGCCCCGACCGGGCCCTCCTGGCCTTGCTGCTCTCTGCAGGCCCACGGGAGCCGTGCCCGGCCTTCCCAGCATACCCAGCCCTTCCATCCCCCTCTATTTCTGCCTGCTCTGACTCATTCCCGACCAAAATCAGATCCAGTTACTTTTTGTCCATTTTTGTCAGGTCTTGCTCTTTCCTCCTCCGTCCCTTAAAGCCAAGGGGCCGAGAGCCGTTGCGAGCTGTCTGCCACTTCCTTTGCTGCCGCTCCGAGTCTCCGGGCAGCTCTGGGGACCATTCCCCAAGGACTGAGGCTTCTGAAGCTCCCAGGCCAACCCAGGGTAGGGGCCTGGAAGGATGCGGGCACTTGCTCGACCCGTGCCATGCTGGATGACCAGCATCTTCTGGAAGCACAGGGACTGTTTCCTTGCACGTAACACTGGAGTCAGTGGTTCAGATTGGCAGGCCAGGATGATACAGCCCCTTTAGCAGCACTGGGGGAGCGAGGTGGCCATAATTGGCTGTCTGATAGAAAAATAAATACCAAAAGCAGATGTGATGCTTCCTGTGTGTGTTCTGCATCCTCCAGCCATCTGGTGGTGTAAGGACGAGAAAGTCCCTGGGGCCGATTTCTGCATCGGGTCATTCCCTCCAGAGAGCGTGTGTGTCCCTTCCTCTGGGCAGGCTTGTGGGAGAGGAAAGGAAATGCAGCCTTGGAGGGTGCAGCCTCGGGGCTGGTGGGAGGCCGGGGCAGCTGAAGGGAGCAGTGGCCGCCAGGCCTGCGACGAGGCGAGGGCGCAAGCGACGCTCCGTAGGGCGCCAGGGGCTGCCGCAGCCCTGGGGAGCGCTGCGAGCGTCCTGGGTCAAGAGCAGCCCGAGCGGAAGGGGCTCTCCCTGCAAGCCACAAGCAGGCAGGTGGCAGGCTCATTTACAGCCTCCTCTTGTTTTTGTTATTGCGCTCTGAGTTTGATCTGCTGCAACAACATATTGTTGTTCCAGTTATGTCATGAAAGCCAGCCCTGCTCTTTCAGAGGCCTTTTGAGGGTGCTCGGTCTGAGGTCAACCTGTTATTTCTTTCATATTCCATATTCCCCTATGGCTTGGGGCTTGGTCCATGCAGCTCCGTGGCACTGCTCCTTTAGTAGTTGCTTCAAGAGCTTCAGCAGTACCAGGTGCTGTGGGTGAGTGTCTTGCCAGCTTGCTTGGATCCTTCCTGCTCACCTGCTTTATTCCTAATAGTGCTTCTCCAGCAAATGCAATATCCAGGGCATTAGATTGCATAGCAAAGGCACTCGAGGCACAGAAATGCTGATTCTCGGGCTTGCGTGCAGCAGCGCAGAGACCGGGCGAGCGCAGGGAGACTCCAATGCAAGGAGGAGCTGGGCTTGCCTGGCTGAGGAGAGAAACTGAAAGAGGTATTACCCCTTTCGGGACCAACACAAACCTGCACAAGTGTAAATTAAACCACCTCACTGGATTGTGTAATTCAACATAATTATAGGTGCTGCTGCAACAGGGCACTCCTCTGCCCGCATCTGCTTCATGTCTGGCATCCTGCCATGGCAGGTGAGTCAGGTCAGACTGACTCAGGGGACAACTATGGCTCCAGGAGCCATGCGGATTCCTGGGAAAACATGCCCTGCAGCTGGGTAATCTCTAGATCTGACGGGGGAGGAGTGGCAGGAACACTACCCTTTTTGGTGTACATCTTGCAGTTACTCTGCATCGCGTGTGTTGTGGCCCGTGCCGTCAGGACTGCACCCATCGAGCGAAACATTTTTCTGCAAGGACTCTGGGTGATTCAGGGTTGCCTAAAGGCCCAAGATGAGGCTCCTGTCAAGCTTCTTGCCTCTATCAATGCCTCAAGACGCTTCTTGCTTCTCTCCTATCAAGCTCACAAGGTTCTTCCTCTCTCTGCTACTCTGGGTCTTGGACCTTGCAGCTCCTCTTCTTTGCTGAGCTCCCTCCCTCCCAACAAGTTGCCTTGTGCAAGGAGACCCTTACCCTGGTTTAGGGCAACATTTGGTGCAATAGATGCTAGTTTTGGAGCACTAATACCATACACAGTGGGAATGGTGCCTTTCCAAGCTGCTATTTTTAATGAACGGTACTGTTGTAAGAGCTGGTGCTTGTTCAGCTGCTGTGGGGCAGATAAGCACTTATGCCTGGAAATCAACTGACTGAGGAGGAGAAAAGGGTCCTAGTGCTATTCTGCGCTCTAGCAAGGATTGTGGCTTTTCTACTACTTCAAAGGCTGCTCATGCAACCTCATGTCAGCATGTAAGTGCAGTAGAAATCAGCAACTATGAGCTTCCCTTTCTTACAGTGAATTCAAAGGCTTCTGTCACTTCAAATTGGGGCAGGTTCTGCCTCGGGGCTCTGTCTGCATCTCGTCAGAGTGGTGCTGGATGGGCCATTCCCCTCGCCCCGGTTTCTCAGGAGCAGCCACCTGATCCATAGCCAGAGCGAGGACTGGGACTGCAGCGCAGTCCCTGAAGCACTGAGGTTTTGCTCTCACGACAGAGCCTGGCTTTGCAGAGAGCGATCTTCACCTGTCCAGAGGCTGAGGTCCAGCTGGCAGCGGTGAGGTGACTTTCTCCAGTTTTGGGGACAGTGGGTTGCGGTGGGGAAAGCCAGGTGCTTGTCTGTGGGGGACACGAGCGCTGCCAGATTGTGGGCAGTGGCTCAAGTGGCCTCGACTAGCTAGATTGTTCTGCCTGTGTCTGACACGGGGTCCTGAGTGCGGATGTCAGCATTGCCCACGCCTCCTGGGGCAGGTGGTTCACCACCTAAACTGGCTCTGTCCTCCTCTGGCATTAGTTATGATTCCTTTTTCTTAAAAGTCATAAAAATGTATAGTTCTAGACAACTTGAGGCCGTGCCTGGGTGGCCTGCCCAGCTGGTGGGTTGCTTGTGGACTTGTTGGCACAGCATTTGGTCGGTTGCTGCTGGAAGTGCTGTCTGAACTTGAGAAGGAACGGGAATATACTGACTAGGAGGAAACAGAGTGGAGACCAGACCTGCCTTCTGAAATATGCAGCGAGGGAGAAACAAAATGGTTATTCAGGTAGCGCCGTGTCAGATTGGGGTCACACAACGTCAACAGCGGGAGCTGTGTTCCTGGATGTTGGATTCCTGGACATCTGTCACATTCCTGTGATAGAAAAGCCTCAGAACTTGGGTGCTGAGGAAAGGGAAGCAGCTGGCTTTAGAGACAACCCACGGAGGGGAGATAGAGCAAAAGCCTCTGCTGCTTGTGGGCCTGGAGAGCGGTGCCAAGCCATTGCAAAGTGTTCGCTGTGCGTGTGGAAGTGGGGTGAGCTCGTCGGGCCTGGGCTGTGCCGTGGGGTGGCTGACGCCACGGGCTCGCAGCCTGCTTGCTGGGTAAGTCCCCAGAGGAAGCTCGTGAGCACTTCGCTGTATGCCGCCTGCTTCTCCATTTTGCTCTCGCCCGGCAGAGGTGTTGGCTGCTTGGGGGGAAGTGAAGGGAAGGCAAAATGCCGAGTGTGGTTTATCAGCATGACCGCAGGAGCGGGGCCACCAGCCCCGGCCTGGGGCAGCTCCCTGGGCCGCAATGTATCCTGCAGCCTTTCTGCCCAGCACCGCAGGTGCCTCCAGCCAGCATTGAAGCCCAGCGTTGAAGCCCAGCACCGGAGCGTGTGCGGCGGCAGCAGGAAACCCACAGCCGCGTATCGGCACAGCGGGGTGGGGTTTGTTTGCGGTGGAGCACAGGACCAGGCGCCTGGCGCTGCACAGTGCCTCACCAGCCACCGTGGGCCTGCCATTTTTTGTTTATTTTTATTTTTGAAGGCTTTGACTTGATAAGCTGTGTGGTGCCAGGGCAGCCGGGGAGGTAGGCAGCCGCTTGGGGAAAGTGCAAAATGGCCGCGAGGGATGGAGGTCGCCTGGGCTGCTGGTGGTGGCTGCAGCGTTGGAAATGGCTCCTGGCAGCTCTGAGCTGGGAGGGGAAAAAAGAGAGACCAAGGGCTGCGTCCTGGTGAGACACCGTGGAGCCAGCGTGCGAGACCTGCAAGCTGAGTGCTCATGTCTACAACCTTGTTTTCCTCTGCCCGTTCTGCCCATGGTGGGAGAGCGCTGGCTCTGTGAGCAGCTGGGCCTGTTTACGGTCATCTTCTCAATCTTGTGGCTCTGCTCTCTTTGCGCCTCTTCTAACGGCAGGTCTTTACCCTTTTTGTGGGCCTCTGGCACCAAAGCTGCTTCTCTGTGCCTGGGGAGCACCTCTCTGCTCCTGCCATGATGAGTGGATACGCTCCTTCCTGACCATGTCCAGGGCTCAGTTACTTCCCAGGCCAAAATACCTGCTGCTCCCAGGCCTGGCAGGTACAGAGCCGGCGTGTGCTCCAGAGCGGAGCTGGTTCAGCCAGCATCCTGCCCCGGGGCCTGTCGCGGGCCCCGCGCCGCACAGCGAGCTCGATGCTCTCCCACGGGGCCTGCCCCAGCTTACACAGCTGCACCCGTTCCCACAGCCCGGCCGTGCGCCTTGTCCTCCCGCTCAATTTCCACTGGGGCTCCACGTGGGAATGACCCCGCCAGGTGCTTGGGCAGGCTTGTTAGCCCCCTTGGAAGGGTCGGTGAGAAGGGGGTGGGGGACAAAGAGGCTGTCGCCCCAAGGAGAATATGTGGGTTTGGGAGGAGGACAGCAAGAGAAGACTTGGACGGAGAGGACAGGCAGGAGGCTTAAACAGTTTTGATATGCTGAGTACAGCTGATCTCTCTTCACCTTCCTCTTCATTCCCTCTGCTGTTGCAGTCCAGGACGCTCCTCTGTGCTCCCAGTCCCCTTAGGCTTATCAGGTTGGCCGTCTCCCATGTGGCTTCATCATGACACGTTGCGCTGTGTCGCTTCCCAGTGCATGTTGCTGCTGGGCTGTCCTAAGCCCACCAGAAAGTGCTGCCTGGGAATGGCATTTTAAGGGAGGTGGTTGCACAGCCAGCAAAGTGACAGCGGGCCGCGTGGAGCAGAGGAGGAAATGGTGCCCTCCCTGCCCCAAGCGCATCTGGGGCAGGTGCCTCCCTGAGGGCTGAACTGATGCGTGTAGCTGAACTTCCTTTATTCACACAAGAAATTTCTTCTTTTTCAAGACCTACGTGGTCATCTGCTTGCCAGAGTGCCCTGCTCAGGTGAGCTGCACCTTGCCTTTAGGATCTCTGTGCTGGCCCCGGCTGTGTGGTGCCTTGTACCCTGTTCCTTGTGCAACTCAGAGCCCTGGAGGAAGGAGCCAGTAACAGCCCATATGCTGTGAGCAAGCGCCTGGCTCTCATTCAGGTCTGGAGAGCCCCTTTGGTTTTAGACAATTACCTCTGTGGCAGCGGCTCTTGCTGACTTGACTCGATGTTCTCCAGGAGTGGGGGTTCCCCCAGCAAATCCTGCTGTGTATAGACAGTGTCTTCCTCCCCCCGCTTTTAATTTGTGGTTCTTCAAATTTAGTGACTTCCCTCTCCCAAGGGACAGGAGCTGATAGGAGCCACCCTTTCCCTTTCTTTATCTCTCCTCTCTGAGCAGCTCCAGGCTTTTCCGTTTCTCCGGGTCCCTCATGTCTAGGAAGTGTGGGTGCCTGTCATACATTCTGGGGAATTTTGGGGTAGCTGAGGATCACATCTCTCTCCTCAGTTTCCCAGCTTAGCACTGTCGGATGTCACTGTGAGGCCCCTGAGGAGTCCTGATAGCCAGGGCAGGACCATACTGGCTCTGGGTCAAACTTTGGGTTTCCTCTTGTGGTGTCTGTGTCATGGCAGTTCGTAATTACAAGTCCTTCCATCACGCTCTCCTGTCTTATCTTGCAATGCTCCCATGCACTCATTTCCTCCTTGCTGACAGTGTCTGTGCTGAGTAACAGCTATGCTCACTTCTGTATTTGAACAAAATTGACTGTGTGACCTTGGAGTCAAGGCCCTGATAGGGGGACAAAAGCCTTTAACTTTGGCTGAAGGCCCCGGACCAGTCCTTGTGTGTAAAGAGATTGCAGACTTTGAATTTCGTTTATGAAAGACCTTGCTTAGATGCCTGTGCCTGTCTGTCTGGAGATGTCCATCACTGGAAGCTTCTCTCCATTAGTGTAGAGAGGTGCCTGGGCTCTTAAATGCATATAAAGGAGTAGTAGTTATGGGAGGAATTGAGACTCCCTGAGCAGCAGTGAGGTGCTGGTCCGGATGCGGGCTCAGCAGCGGAGCTGATCCGGTTCTGTCTCCTCTGGCAGGTGACGCAGAAGTGAGGACTGTCACACCGCCACCATGGTTGCCCTCTCGCTGAAGATCAGCATCGGCAATGTCGTGAAGACCATGCAGTTCGAGCCTTCCACCATGGTATATGATGCCTGCCGGATGATCCGGGAACGGGTGCCGGAGGCCCAGATGGGGCAACGTAAGTAACCTGCACTGGTGGCCACCCATCTCAACTTGTGTTCTTTGGGGTCAGTTCCTGTCCTGTCCTACTTTCTTCTAGAAGTATTTCTTTTGCTTTTCTCACAAAATGTCCCGTTTTTTGCTTTTTATGCCCATACAAATTGCCCTGAAAGGCCCCTCGTATGTGCTGGCACCCTTTAGCCACTAGTCTTTTCCTGGATGAAAAGTCCCCTCTCCCGTTTCTGGAGCTTTGGACAAGTTACTTATTGTTTCTGTGTGCTCGGTGACCTGCTATGTTTGATCAGAAAATGTCTGTACATTCCCCCTTAGGAGAAAAAGAAAAAAAAAAAAACACCTTGGATATTTCAAAGTCCCTCCCTCTTCAGTTTTGTCCCAGAGCCATTCTGGATTTGTTCCCACATGTAACAAGAATAATCAGCATGATTGTTTGGGTGTTTTGCAGGTATGGGGGAGAACCAGGTTTTCCCTGTCTGACTGAGCCCAGAGCCTGATCTGGTCCTCCCCTAGTAACTGCTCCAGGTTGTTGGCTGTTTTGCAGCCACCATCTTGTGCAAAAAACACTTTACTCTGAACTCAAGAAGCTTTCACTCATGAGGGTTTTGTTGAAACTGGTATATCCTTGCAAAACATTCTGCATCTGATGAATCGTCCTCATCCAAGAGCCTGGTTCCACTGGAAAGTATTCAGAAAAGTGCCATGACTCTGATTCAAAGTCTGGAAAACTTCCCTCACACTGAGAGATGAAAGTAGCTCTGAGCTTTGTTTGACGGAGCGTTACAAGTCCCGCTCTGTGCGAGCTCTCTGGGGAAGGTGGTTCTGACAGAGCTCTTCAGCCTGGAGATCTCCCTGCCCTTTGGCTGGATAGGCTACCAGAAATTAAGCTGGTGTTCCCACTGTTTGAATTTGTTACCCCCCCAAAAATAGCACGGAGCACAGAAGCTGGCTTTACCTGGACATAGTAATTGCAGCTGGATAAAACTTTAGGTTAAAGGAATTGGATTTTCTTTTTTCTTCTGGCAAAGTGCAGAATGCAGTTTGTCACCTTTTAGCATTGGCTTTTTTGTTTATTTTACTGTTATTGCTGTTAGATTTTTAATTGGTCCATTTTCATGGTCTGGTACTATAACTCTTGCATTCCTTGAGCACTTGCTCCCCTAGATCTCTCCTACTAGTGGGCCTGAGGAAATGTAGTGACCTGACACTCCCTTGGCCAACATGCAGTTCTGTAGTGGTGCAAGGCAGAAGCAATATAGTGTTCCTAGAAAACCCTCTGTGCTTTCGGGTTGCTCATGTGGGGCAACAGCACAGAGTTCTCTGCCTAGGCTCCCTTTTTTATACCTTAGAAGAAATTGGTATGTGGGATAGTGAAACTCATCTGAAAGTGAAATAGTCATCAAGCTCTGTTAAGCCTAATGTTCTTCCTCCTTCTTCTCTCTCCTATTCATAATCCCTATAACGAGCCAAGATCACTTGTTTGTATGCATTTAAACAGTTGTCCTGGATCTAAGGAGTATTAATAAACAACATAAATGAACGCTTCCTTTGGGACGTAGGTTGTCCTTTGTGTGGTCTGTCCCTTCCCCAGCAGTCCTCTGCAACGTGCTGGTACTTGGTGACCGTGCTGAGCTCATCAGTCCCAGTATCTCCTTGCTTCTGGGAGACTCAGAATTAAATCTGTGGCAGATGACCTCATAGTTTGATTCATGCTCTGGGATACGTGGTCTACACAAGATTACAGCAAGCAGATACGGGTCTGGGACAGCAGGATGAGACTCGCTGCCAGTTTTGGGGGTATTATCACTACCCACGCTGATGGGCTCCCTGCAGCTCTCCTCTTCCACTACGTAGTCCTGGCTTTCCCTGGAATGAAGCAACTCCTCTCCCAGCTGGATCTGCCCGTGCTCTCTGCCAAGTCTGAATGCCAGTGCCTAAAAGGGCTCTGCCTCTTGTAAATAAACTGCCTTGACTCATGAAAGGGAGCTGGTGTCACCGCAGGCAGCTGAGTAAAGGCCTCTATATAGCAGTGCGCTCAGCAGAAGGCAAGCGTGGTGCCAGCAGGCGCGGGAAGAGGAACAGGGAACAGCGCGGAAAATATTAGCGCACGCGGAGGGTGGGGCCTCCGGCGGCAGCCGATGTGCCGCCTGCCTCCGGGGCAGCAGCGGAGCGAGGGGCTCCCGTCCCATCGGAGCTGCTCGCAGGGGACGGGATGAGGCCGTGTCCGTGGGAGGCTCTGTGGATGGGAGGGCGGACGCCCGTGCCCACTCTCTTGGCGAGCCCGAGCGCTCGCGTCTGGGAGCAGCGATTGCTATTTGGATAAAAGGAAATGCCACTCTAACTTGGCATGTTTTTTCATGTCATGTCCCCTTGGTCTGTCAAGTGCATTGTCAGAGAGAGACTTTCGGACCAAGACTTTGGGTTTCAAAGAGGCACTGGACGTTTACACAGAGGCAGAGCTGTAACGGCTTTAGAAGGAATATTACATTTCCTGCTCCTGGGCATGAGCCAGGCTACCTATAAGAGAGAGAGAGAAATCCTTAAAGAGAGCTGGTTATTCTCAACTTGCTTTTCATTTTTTTATGTTTTTTTTTCCTTAACTGATGCTCTGCATTGTTGGAGAGGAAAGTCTGAGTGTTGAAGTTCTGGTCAGATCCTGTTGGGGAGCTGCCCTGAACTTGCATCTCTGCTCCTTACCCCGCTGTCCTCTTCCACCAGCGCCCTTCCTACCCCAAGGGCTTGGGTTGCAGTTCTGGAACCCCAGATACTGTTGCCCCATTTATTCACTTCTGCCTTTGTCTGTAGCTCATGGCTTTACTGCTTCTGTAAGATCCTGGCACCTTTTCTTCCTCTTCACTTACTTGCTGTGTGGTATTCATGGATCCCTTTTTGAGTAGCTCTGGGTTGTTTTTTTTCTCTTGTCACCTTTAGCAGGTGACTGCCACTTAGTGATATCTGAGTGCTGTATTGTAACACAGTCCACAATCCAGGTTACTTCCCAGATAGCCCTTCCCGAGCAGCTTCCTCTGCAGCTTCTCTTTCTGGGCTGGGAAAGGGAAGTGTGATCCATTGACACATGCATCACCCAGATTCCCCTGCCTCTTGTATATGGTTTCAGTGCTTCCTCAGGGCATCTCACTCACCTGACCGCTTAATTTTTGGCACTGGATCTTCCAAAAGCCGGGATCTCTTGTGTTATGCACTGAGACACCTTGCTGCCTTTTGGATGCTTTTTGGTGCAAGTTTCTAGCTGTGCTCTTGCTCTGTCTCAGGAAGTCCCTCTCCATCTATGGATCCGGACTTGGTTTTTCAGTATATCCAGCTTCAGAATCATCCTCTCAGAATTTACTTTAAAAAAAAAAGCTTTAAAAAAAGAAGGCAAGCACCGCTGATTTTTCTGCTCTCTTTTACGCCATCTGTTCAGTGAGATGTTAACCACAGTGTTAGCTGGGTTGGAGTGTGCTGGCTCAGGATTTTTTCTTTCCCTGCAGAAAACTGCCAAGGAGATGACCACTTTTAAAATTAGTGACCAGTAAACAACTAAACTGAGAAGCCAAGACAACTTCCAGTCTGAGCTGGATGAAAGATGGATAAAAGATATATCAAGATTTGACGAATAGTTATACACTTATCCACCACTTTTGAGACTTTGCAAATCTTGATTATATCCTGCTTCAGTCGTCTTCTCCTCCAAACTGAGGAGTTTCAGCTTTCCAATCTTCTCTTATAAGGCACCTGCTCTTTCTGGTTGATCACTTAAGTTACCCTTCTCTCTATCTTTTCGATCTCTGCTATGTCCTTCTGGATACGTGCAGACTAGAATAGGACATAGTATTCAAAAATGTGGATGTGCCAAGTTTTTATAGACAGTTAAAGTGATACTCTGAACAGCTTGTTCTCAGTACTGTTCTTGATGATGCCCAACGTTTTGTTCGCTTTCCTGGCTGCTTTTGCTTGTTGTACCAATGATTTCGGAGTCTAAACCCTAAGCTCTTTCTTCAGCTGTAGCTGTCAGTTCCAAGTTAAGCATTGTGTAGGCATACCTTATATGATTTTTTTCCATAAATAAATATATGGCAAAGCATCTTCCCTGAAATTTGCTTCCTGTTTATGTGGTTGGTTTTTTTTCCTCCATTTCAGTTTTAAGGGGTCACTTGCTGTCAGCCTGACAAAAGAACTCAGTGTTATGCGCAAACAGAGAGATTTCTCTGTGGACCTTCTCACAGTCACCGGTGGAGATACTAAATAACGTGAACCTGTGCTGAGCCCTGGGTGGAGGTTACAGTGCCTTGTACCACTGAGGCTGAGTTTGCACTATGTCTGGCCTCTTGAAGCTTTTCTCTCCGCTTGCAGCGGTTCTGGGTACCCGCTCCCATGTGTGCAGATACTTCTGTGTCCTGCACAGTGGTTGACTTGGCTGGACCTCCTGGATTCACGTGTCTGAGCACAGCCTGGCATCTCGAAGGCCCTGTCAAGGACCTGGATTCACATGTCTGAGCACAGCCTGGCATTTCCTTGCTTTTGTTACTCAGCAGAGCTGCTTCATGTGCTGCATGCCACCCTGGCCGTGAAGCAGACCTCCCTCCCTTCCCTTGGACGTTCAGCCGTGACAGGGAGATTCGTTTCCAAAGGAACTCCTGAGCTGCGCAGGAATCAGGCCCCCGGCGCCAGGCCCCTGGGCCTCAGTTCCTCTGGCCGCACTGACGGAGACCTTGCTTTGTGTTTCAGCCAACGATTTTGGGCTCTTCCTTTCTGATGAAGACCCCAAGAAAGGGATCTGGCTGGAAGCTGGGAAGGCTCTGGACTACTACATGCTTCGCAATGGGGTAAGTGCCCAGAGCCTGTGTTTGCAGCCTGGCTGCTCTGTCGGACATGCTCCCAGGGACGCGGGAGCTGTGAGTCCCTGCACTGGCTGTGGTTTTGACGCGCACTGCAGTGCCCCATGCAGCCTGACACCCTGAACACTCCTATTACTTGTCCTCCTCAAGACAGTGCTGGAAACAGAGTGGCTATGGGTGCCATGGTGCGGTGCTGTTAGGTGGTAGCAGCGGTGCCGCTGCTGAGAACTGTGCTCTGCTCTGTCTGTAGGATACCATGGAGTACAAAAAGAAGCAGCGGCCTCTGAAGATCCGCATGCTGGATGGGACTGTGAAAACGGTCATGGTCGACGACTCCAAAACTGTCACAGACATGCTCATGACAATATGTGCCCGCATTGGTAAGAAACACAGGGGAGGAAGGGAGGTGGCAAGAGAGGACAGTGTCTTGTGGGAGGGTAACGGGGTGGCCAGGGCATGGCAGGGAAGGGGGAGCAGTGCCAGCTCTGTGGTGACCAGCCTGGTTGCAGGCTGTGCTTGTGTCCAACAAGTGTTTAAAGCAGGGAGGGGCAGCACTCTGCTCCCCTCCGTCTTGCTCCAGGCCTAGTGCCTGGCAGAAGGATTGTGCTGAGCTCAGCCTTCTGTGTTTCTGCAGGCATCACCAACTACGATGAGTACTCGCTTGTTCGGGAGATCATGGAAGAGAAGAAAGAGGAGGTTACTGGCACCCTGAAGAAGGACAAGACCCTGCTGCGAGATGAGAAGAAAATGGAGAAGCTCAAGCAGAAGCTGCACACGGATGACGAGTGTATGTGCCTGCAAGTACTTGGGATGGAGTGAGCCTGCATGAGGAGCAGCTGGGCTGGCAGCTTAGCGGGTGGGAGTGGGAGCTGTGCCTCCTGGAAGGTGAAGACCTGAGGCAGGGGCACAGAGGCAGCACCAGGGCTGCTGCAGGGGCACAAGTGCCTGCACACTCTGGACTCTCTTGCTCTGGGAGAGTTCACCAGAACAGCTTCAGCCTCTTGGCCTGCATGAGCAGTCCTGCTAGATTCCACACCTTGGGCCAAGACCAGCCCTGTTGGGGTGTCCATCGTTGCTCATGTTCTGGCGTTGCCTGCAGTGAACTGGTTGGACCACGGCCGGACCCTGCGCGAGCAAGGCATTGACGACAGTGAGACGTTGCTGCTGCGCCGCAAGTTCTTCTACTCTGACCAGAACGTGGACTCGCGAGATCCTGTGCAGCTCAACCTGCTCTACGTGCAGGTACTTCGCTGTTGTTACCAAGCCAGCTGTGCCTTGCTGCGTTGCCCTTTGCCAGCCCCTTATCATGGCTGATGGGTGAGGTTCTTGGCCAGGAGCAGCCTAGAGGATCAATTCAGGGTGCTCAGTTGTCACCTGGAAGAGATTTCCTGGGTAAAAGCCAACAGTAACAATCCCTGCCCTGCCTCCTTCTCAGTTCTAAAATTTCCAAGGAGATCCCATGTTTCCTGTGTGTGTGACAGGAGCCATCCTGTCCCCAGGCCAGAAGTTCTGCTGCTGTTCTGAGGCCAGGATTGCTGACTAGCCTTGCTGTCCCTGGGGGTAGGGGGGCTGCCTTGTCAGTGCCATTTGTTTTCCATACAGCAGCACAGCTTCTAGACACCAGACAGCATGTTTCTGAGCTGTTGCTCTGCATCTCTGTTTCAGTAGGTGAGATAGGATCACTTTTCATACACTGTCCTGCTGCAGGATGTCCCAGGTGCAGGGCAGCAGTGAGCCTCGTCTGTGGCAGTGGCACCTAGTGTAAAAGGGAGCTGTGGCAGTTACTGGGCTGTGTGGCAGGGCTCGCTGTCCCCAGCCTGTGTCCTGTCTTCTTTTCCCACACAGGCTCGCGATGACATCCTTAACGGTTCCCACCCTGTCTCATTTGACAAAGCCTGCGACTTTGCTGGTTACCAGTGCCAGATCCAATTTGGGCCACACAACGAACAGAAGCACAAACCAGGCTTCTTGGAGTGAGTGTCCTGGGGAGCCCCCGGTCCCTGTCCAGAGATGACTTGAACAGCTCAACACCTCCTTGGACCACTGACATTGGTGCTCCCTCGGGGTTCTGAACCACCCTTCTCCTGGCAGCGCTGCCCCCCTCGTGCTCCGTGCCCGAGCGTGGAGGTTAACACCAAACATGAAGGGTGTCAAACCTCATCCCTTTACCTCTCGCACCCCAGCAGTACCCTAGGACATGGAACTGCTCCAGCTTTGTGGGCAGCCCAGCCCTACGGTGCAGCCTAATGCTGCACAAGAGACTGATCCTTGGTGCCTCCACCCTACTCTCCGCAGGGCAGCTCCTGGGGCTAAATGGACATTAAGGCCAGCTGTGCTTCTGAGCACAAAACATGCTCTGCTAAGACTGTTTTCCTCCCCTCTCAGTGCAGGATGAGAGACTTCTGTGGGCCTGTTAATAGGGCTGTCCTCAGCCTGTGAGCTCTTTAAGTTGCACCTGCCTGTAGCATCAGCAGCCTGGAAAGTGGAGAGGTGGTTTCAAAAAGGAGTCTCTTTTAAGGTGCTGAATTTCCCTTGTTGCAGCAGCCTCTCCCACATCCTTCCTGTTCCCCAAAACTCTCAGCCCATGTCCTGACAGAGGTTTGTCCAAGACTTTTGGGCCTATTCATAGGCAGAGACAAGTGGCTTTGGCAAAAACAAGTGGTTTCAGGGCTCTACTGGTTACAGTTGCTTTTGTCTTTTTGTAGACTCAAGGATTTCCTGCCCAAGGAATACATCAAGCAGAAAGGGGAGCGCAAGATCTTTATGGTATGTGCAGGGCTGTGTTAAGTCCTAGGTTTGTCATTCCTCCTCACCAGAGATTTGGGCTTCTCTTGTCCCTGGAGGTTGCACCTCCGAACCTGAACAGGAGAGCAGGTAGCAGCTTGATAGATGGGACATAGGAGTGTGAAGTTGAAGTGGGTAGATGGGGCAGCTCTTGAGGTGTAAGGGGGTCAGAGGAATGTTATAACTGTAGTGGGAAAGAGGATGCTAACAGGGCCGGGGTGTCAGAGAGGGGAGAGCCCGGAAAGACTGCAACAAGGTGATGGTGTCACCACCAGCATTGGCGCGCAGCCGGGGACCACAGAGCTGGTGTGATGTTCTCTCTTTGTTATTTCAGGCTCACAAGAACTGTGGGAACATGAGTGAGATCGAGGCCAAAGTTCGCTACGTGAAACTTGCCCGTTCCCTGAAGACTTATGGGGTCTCCTTCTTCCTGGTCAAGGTAAAATAGCAGCTCCCTGAGCCTCAGATGCCATGCCTGGCCAGCCCACCTTCCTTCTTTCCAGCCTTTCCCTGGCCTCCTCCATCTTTCCTGTTGCATCTGCCTATTTCACTTTAGTCCACTTAATTCCCAACATTTTTCCAGGTTTCCTAGTGTCCCCACTTTATGCCTGTACTATCTGACTTTCCCTGTGTGCTCCCCTGTCACTTGGTTCATGCTTCTTCTCATTTCCTTTTCAAGACCACGTCACAGATACTATCACCCAAATGGTACTTCCTAGTGAAGTGAGACCCCAGCGAGCTTTGCCTTGGCGGTTTGGCTCTGGAGAGCTGAAGTCTCGGCAGGGCTGTGCTGAGGGTCAGCCCCAGGGCAGTCTGTAACACTTTTGTCATGGCATGCAGGAGAAGATGAAAGGGAAGAACAAGCTGGTGCCGCGGCTACTGGGGATCACCAAGGAGTGTGTGATGCGTGTGGATGAGAAAACCAAGGAAGTGATTCAGGAGTGGAGTCTGACCAACATCAAGCGCTGGGCAGCTTCACCCAAGAGCTTCACCCTGGTAGGGGGCTGCCCCAATCCTGCTTCCTTGCCCCTCTGCTGTGGCAGTGCTCCTGCCACCAGGGCCCTCTGTCCTCATGTGTGTTGGCTGCAGAACAGCCCCAGGCACTGTCATACAAACCTCTTGTCACAAATAATTTTCCTTCTGTGGGACTCCCTTGCTGTGCTCCAGCTGCCTCTCCCGGTCGTGGAGAGCAGGTTGCTGTGAAGGGGCAGAGCCACACTTTGGCACAGAGAGCAGTCCTGGGTGCTTAGCACATACCAGAGGGGCTCAGAATGGCAGTGTGTGCCCTGCTTTGGTGCTACTGGGTGCTATCCCGTTTCAGGATTTTGGAGATTACCAGGACGGTTACTACTCAGTGCAGACAACAGAGGGGGAGCAGATTGCCCAACTGATTGCTGGCTACATTGACATCATCCTGAAGAAGGTGGGTACCTATGTGGGTTCAGAGGGGAAGCCAAGCGCCTGTAACCAGGTCCTCACCTGAATGAGGTGCAAGATGCAGCTCCAGATGGAGAGCTGCTGGCTCACAACCTTGCAGGGAGAGGCTGGAGACAGGCACATGCAGGGGCGAGGGGGTCCCATAGGCCTGGTACGGCACCCTAATCTGGGCTACTGGAAATGGGGGAGCCTGGGAGGTGTATGCTGACTGATACATTTTGTCTTCCCTCCACAGAAAAAGAGCAAAGACCACTTTGGCTTGGAGGGAGATGAGGAGTCCACCATGCTGGAAGACTCTGTGTCCCCTAAGAAGTAAGTCCAGAGAAAGGTAGATACTAAACAGAAGTTGAATGCTCCAACCAAACCTGCTGCACTGTCTGCAAGGAGAGCTGCCAATCCTTTACCTTCAATTTTCCCAGGAACGCTGGGGCCAGGGCCATGGAGATCCTTTTACACTAAGGGCTTGGCCTTGTCCATGAAGTTGTGGGTGGCAGACAAGGTGCTGGCCCAGGAGGGATCCCTAATTTCCTGTAGAAATGTGACCCAAATGCTGCCAGCTGCAGCTAGTGTTTCTTCCCTTGGCAGGTCGACTGTCTTGCAGCAGCAGTTTAACCGTGTGGGCAAAGCAGAGCTGGGTTCAGTGGCCCTGCCAGCCATCATGCGGACAGGGGCTGGAGGGCCAGAGAACTTCCAAGTGGGCACGATGCCACAGCCCCAGCTGCAGATCACCAGCGGCCAGATGCACCGAGGGCACATGCCTCCCCTGGTAAGATCTCCCTTTGCCATTGCCCCTTGAGATTTGGCCATTGAGCTGGTGCCATCTAGCCAGGCATTAGCCTGTCCTGAAGAGCAGGGGCTCTGGTTGGTCCTGTCTCCTTGCTAACCTTGCTGAGTTAGTGTCCGCCCACTCCCAATCTGCGGACTTTATCTCCATCCCCCTCCAAGGTTCCCCAGGAGCCCCAGATACATATACTGCAGTTCTCTACAGGAGATTTTTCCAGAGGTCTCCACCCTGGAGCTTTGCCCTGACCGGCAGTCACAGAGCTGTTCCTTCCAGTCCTCAGGCTGAGTGTGGCTCTTAGCTGCTGTCCCAGCCAGCTGCACCAATGCTTTGGTTTGCAGCAGATCCCTGCTGCTACTGGAGTTGGTGCCCTTCCCTTTTCTCGACAGCCTATTCCCACCGTTTTGTGCTCAGGCAAAAAAGTTGGATATTTAACCTTGGACTTTGAGCCTCCACTGTACCTCAGTCTGTCCTTGTGTTACAGACTTCAGCGCAGCAGGCCCTGACTGGCACCATCAACTCCAGCATGCAGGCCGTACACGCAGCCCAGGCCACACTGGATGACTTCGAGACCTTGCCACCTCTTGGGCAGGATGCCGTGAGTGCCTCATGAAGAGGGGTCACTGATTTATTTGGGTGGGGAACCTCTTTGGAAAGAGTGCTGGTTAGGCTGGTCATGACTGGCAGTTTTCTCAGAAGAGGGTTTCAGTAATGCTGGGAGGTTCTGCTCCTCACTAAGAGGTCAAGTTGTATCCAACTCTAGGGGCAGGAGCAGAGAGGATGCTTCGTCTCTCTGACAGTTTTTCTGCCTCTCTTTACACTTTCGGGTTTAGAAGAGGGATGAGGAGTCTTGGATGGTAACGGTTCTTTGTTCCTTGCTTTGTTCTTGTCTCCTCTCTACTGCATCGCACTCTGTGAGCGTGTGTACAACTGCACACCAGCACCAGGCAGGACTGATCCCTATCTCCTCCTTTCAGGCCTCCAAAGCTTGGCGAAAAAACAAGATGGACGAGTCAAAGCATGAGATCCATTCTCAAGTGGATGCCATCACTGCTGGCACTGCCTCAGTGGTCAATCTAACTGCAGGTAGGTGGAAGATAGGGCTACTTGAAAACTCTGTCTCTGGGAGAGGCTTGATCTCCTCTGGCCTTTGGCTGGAGTTGAGTCTCCTGTCCTCCCTCAGGGTCTTGACAGAGCCAGCCTGGCCCAGGCTAACTGAACCCTGGCTGCTGCCAGTGTGCCTGTAGAACCAGACATGCTGCCACTGCCTTGAGACCCCCCAGCATCCCTATCTGTACCCAGGCTGTCCTATTCCTTTCTCTGTCTTGGCTGTCTGAACCACAAGTTTGTTGTCTCTGGCATACCGGTGGCCACCACCACAACATGCTGTAGCTCTTTCCCTGTGTTATGTGCTCTGGAGGTGCACAAGCCAGCCTCAGGACTAATGAGTCCACGTTCAAGGCCTTGGAGCTGGAGGGGTTTCTTTCTCCACTCGCGAGAAGGTGAATCCCATCAGTTACAGGCTTGGGAATAGCCCTGGGGGGTCACTGGAATGTGTCCGTACTCCCCTGCTCCTATTTGCTCCCTCTGCAGGGGATCCAGCAGATACAGACTACACAGCCGTGGGCTGTGCTGTCACCACCATATCTTCTAACCTGACGGAGATGTCCAAGGGTGTAAAACTGCTGGCCGCGCTCATGGAGGACGAGGGAGGGAACGGACGGCAGCTGCTGCAGGCAGCCAAGAACCTGGCAAGCGCCGTCTCGGACTTGCTGAAAACTGCTCAACCTGCCAGTGCTGAGGTGTGAGGGGAGCAGGAGGGGTCGAGGGGCATATGGGGCTGAGGAGGCATGTTGGAGGAAGCGTGGGTTGGGGTAGGGTGGACAGAAGCGAAGGGGAGGAGCAGGGTGAGCTTGATTTCCATCCTGAGTGATTTTTTGCCTTGTTCTTTGCAGCCCCGCCAGAATCTCCTGCAAGCCGCCGGCCTCGTGGGCCAGACAAGCGGAGAACTGCTGCAGCAAATCGGAGAAAGTGATACTGATCCTCGGTTCCAGGTGAGTGGTGGGGCTCTGACTGTACCTGAAGACACACGCTCAATAAAACCATCTGTCTTTACGTGGGGTCATTCCAGGAGGAGCTGTCCATACTACAGCTTAGGCTGTGCATGGTGACTTTGCCAGGGGAAGGGACAGGCCATTTCCCATCTCTGTAGTTAGAGCCCTGTTAAATAATGCCTCTTATCTTGTGGATTCCCATGTAGATCCCAGAAAGCCGGCGTGCTTGGATCCTGCCCACATCTGACCCAAAGACGGTAAAAAGGGGCTGTAGGCATGGCTCGGTGTTTCTGCCCCTCTCTGATGGAAGGGCTGCTCTTGTGGGACCAATCAGCTGAATTCTTTGGAGAAGGGCACTTGTCAAAAAATCTGCTTTTCTTGTGATTGACTCTCAGAAGTTCATGCACTCGGGTCACTCTTCCAGTGAGCTCTGCCATATTAGTCACCCCTTGCAACAGCCTCCTGGTCTCCTTCTGGTTCCCTTGTACCACTCGGTGATGTTGACTTGCCAGATCAGGCAGCTGAACTAGCTGAAGCCTCATGCTTTTTTGGTGAGTTGGAACCAGCTGGCTTGTTTCTTTATGGTTGCTAGTTCCAGCACAAGGTGGGTAACAGAGCATGCCAGAGAGGGGGATCTAACCATAGTAGGGGCTGAAACACACTTCAGAACTCAGACGTGTCTATAGCATGGCCACATGGCCTGGGTATGAGCAGAAGTTTCTGGGCAGAGAGCCAAAGAGAACAGAAAAGCTAGCAGTAGGGTGGGTGCTCATCAGAGGAGAATGCGCACAGTTAGGGGAAAGTGATGGTATGGAGGAGTGCTAGGACAGAGGCAGCCCAAGAGAAGCTGAGAAATCAGCTCCAGTTTTCTCTGCCCCTTGCAGATACCCCTGCAGCAGATCTGACATGCCAAGTCTCTCATTCAACCAGTGGATGCTACTAGGACCAAGTGGCAGATTTAGGAACTGGGCTGTAATTTGTACATGTGCAAGGCACTCTGCCAGTCAGCTACAAGACCCGAGTGTATCTACTTCCCTCCTCTGTGCTCTTCTCTTGGGATTTCTTCTTGGGTAGTTGCTGTGGCTTGGGGGCCTGGGACTCCTGAGCTTGGTGCATGTGCTGTCTGGACTATCATTGCATCTAGAACGGTGGTGGATTGTAACAGAAACAGGCTTTGCTTGCAGGAAGTGATGAGAAACAGGTGGAAACCCACGGGGTGACTATGAAATACTTTGGGGTTGGTGTTGGGAGGTTTTGCAGTAGTGGGATGCAGGTGTGCTCAGTGTGTGTGAGTGTACTTGAAAAGAGGATTTGGGCTGGGCAGTTGCTTAGCTGCAGTTTGCAATGGGGTTGTACCTGCAGCAGCAGGCAGGGAGCTTGGTGCTATGAACAGCACATTGTGTCAGGGCCCTTGGCCATGGTGCAGTGCAGAACAGTGGCTCTAGTGAGGCAAACGCTTGTGGGTGCTGCTGATAGAAACCAGCACGAATTCTTAGAGCTGTGTCGTCACAGTGAGGTCAGATGTCCTTGCTAGGAGGTAGCCTGCATGTGCTGCTCAGTGCCTGTTGTGCTAGCAGGGCGGTTCTGTGTTCCCCCAAAGCCTGTGCAAAAGACAACCAAGATGTAGCTCAAAGGTACAGAGCGGATGATCCTCTTGCCTGTCAGATATGTGCCCGTGTCCCCAGGATATGACTGAGCAGCTGGGGCAGGATCTCCTACTTGCCTGCAGTGTGGGCCCTGTGGGAGGGCAGTGCCACAGGGTGGTTCTGAAGGCTGCCTACTGGGTGATTACACCATGGTTTGGTTTTGCCTGCAGTTTGGCCAAAGCCAAGTGTTTCTGGGATGCGAAGCCTGCTGTTGCTGATGGTGCCTTGCAGCAGGTTTTTGCTGCAGTGCGGTCAGGGGTTTGATGCAGTGTCTGAGTCCTGGGTGTTGCGGGTGATGCTGAATGCTGCCCGAGCTGTTGTTGGAGGTGTCTGTGGTCAGGACAGTGCCTGGCACTGGGCGCTGCCGCAGTGCGGGCTGCAGCTTGAGGCAGGGCTGCTGTCTCACTGAGGCTGTTGCTCGCAGTGGGAATGGCACCAGGGTGTTGCCAGCCACTCCAGGTGTTCAGTGCTGCCCTGGGGTGGATGAAAGGCCCCTGGAGCTCATGTTTCCCTGCTGAATATTTCACGAGAGCCACATGAAGCAGCTGGTGCACGGCTCCCATCGCGGTTCCTGTGCTGACCCTCTCCATCGCCCCCAGGACATGCTCATGCAGCTGGCAAAGGCCGTGGCCAGCGCGGCTGCTGCGCTGGTGCTGAAAGCCAAGAACGTGGCTCAGAAAACCGAGGACTCGGCGCTGCAGACGCAGGTGATCGCGGCCGCTACGCAATGCGCACTCTCCACCTCCCAGCTGGTGGCCTGTACCAAGGTAGGAAATCATCCTGGAGCCGGGCAGCGTTAATCCTTGCTTCAGCATGGGAGAAAGACTTGGAGCCGTTGTTTACGCTAGGAAAGCTGTACTGTAGTTGTGCTAGGACCAGCTCCTCATCCCCTCGAGCTGCAACTTAGGGATTTGGGGCCTGAAGGTTCAGCTGCCTCTGGCTCAGCTTGCCTGGAGTAGCTGTTGCTGTGTCCCAGGGGTGGATATCCACTTTGGAGAGGCAGGGATTGGGTGTAGTAGCTATGTGTGTTGTAGGTTGTCTGCTGCTGAGTAGAGAACAGCAGCTTTGCAGTGCCAGAATCCTGCTCACTGCCCAGCCCTTCTCCTCTCCTCCAGGTAGTGGCTCCCACAATCAGCTCACCGGTTTGCCAGGAGCAGCTCATTGAGGCTGGCAAGTTGGTGGCCAAATCAGCGGAGGGCTGTGTGGAGGCCTCCAAAGCAGCCACCAGCGATGACCAGCTCCTCAAGCAGGTGGGGATGGCAGCCACGGCGGTCACGCAGGCCCTGAATGACCTGCTGCAGCACATCAAGCAGCACGCCACGGGCGGGCAGCCCATTGGGCGCTATGACCAGGCCACCGACACCATCCTTAACGTCACCGAGAACATATTCAGCTCCATGGGCGATGCAGGTGAGAACAGCTAATGGCACCTGGGGCAGGCAGTGAGGACTGGAGAAAGGGCAGATAAACGGAACCTCCTCTTTACCAGGGTCATGCTTCCATGTAACTGCTGTGTGCTCACTGGGGAGCTTGTTTGTGTCTTGCTGTAGCCCTGCTGCTCACACTCCTGCTGTGGCAGGGTCTAGAACAAGCCTGCTAAGGATGATAGCAGTGTGTGCAGAGCCTCTATTAGGCAGGTATCAAGGATTTGTTGGCCACTGCAAACGCTTTTGCAAGGGCTGACAGGCTGCCTTTCCTCCCTTTGCCAGGAGAAATGGTGCGGCAGGCTCGTATTCTGGCCCAGGCAACCTCCGACCTGGTCAACGCCATCAAAGCCGATGCTGAGGGAGAGACAGACCTAGAGAACTCGCGCAAGCTGCTGAGTGCTGCCAAGATTCTGGCTGACGCCACTGCCAAGATGGTGGAGGCTGCAAAGGTTCGTTGCGTGAGGGGCAGAAGCAGGGAGAGAAGTTGCTGGCAGGATGAGCACCTGCTTTGGCAGCGCGAACTGCTCTGCGTAACCCAGTCTGGTGTCAGCACAGACCTCTGGCCCCCAGCTCACCAGCAGTCCCTGCTTGGGGAAGTGGGTCTCTGTCAGGTACTCGGGTGCAGTTTCATGGCCAAGGCTTTCTCCTCTGCTCAAGGTGTTGGGAGAGCAGGGGAGTTGTTTCCAGTGTTCCAGAGTAAGGGCCTGCAGTGAGCTGAGGACCTGTGCAGTGACATGTAGAGCTATCCTGAAGCTGCACATAATAACCAAGGAGAGATGTTGTTAACTCCTGTATTGCTGAGCTCTTCTGGGGGGATTTTTAGCACCTCAGCATCTCCCTTTCCTGTAGGAAGTCAAACTGCTGGGGACACAGCCGGCTGTCAGGACAGAGCACAACAGCTGCTCTGAGGGGACAAGGGACCTGGATGGTGCTGGAAGGTTTGATGGGTTTTGTGCTTTGTCCAGGGAGCTGCAGCCCACCCAGACAGCGAGGAACAGCAGCAGCGGTTGCGTGAAGCAGCTGAGGGGCTCCGCATGGCAACAAATGCTGCAGCTCAGAACGCCATTAAGAAAAAGCTTGTGCACAAGCTTGAGGTAAGATGCCCATCTTGCACTCAGGCAGAGGACTGCTACAACATGGGGAGGCATGGTTAGGTTGTGAGATCAGCTCACAAAACAGTGATCTCTGCACTTTCTGGAGTGATGAAGCTACTTTCACAAAGTTAAGTAGTGTCCACACTATTCCCCATGGAGACCTCGTTATTACTTCCTACTCTGTCATCTTCCTTCCTGGTCTCTGACCAGGTTCCTCCCTTCCTTTGAGCAAACTTCATTGCTTTGGGATGTCAGACTAATCCCCTGCATCAAAGATGCTGGGATGCCAAGTTGTTGCAGGCAGAGGCACAACAGAAGCTTGGAAGGAGCTAGGACAGGGAGCTGGGTCCCCACTCTGTGGCAAGAGGAGTTTCTGGGCCAGGATTTCAGGACAGACTGTCCTGTACGGTTTGCCACTAACCTGTGTGTTCACCCTGCAGCACGCGGCCAAGCAGGCCGCAGCGTCGGCCACGCAGACCATCGCAGCCGCGCAGCATGCAGCACTCTCCAACAAGAACCCCGCAGCGCAGCAGCAGCTGGTGCAGAGCTGCAAGGTGAGGAGCCCCTTGTCCCTACCCTGCTGTGCTGCCACGTCCAGGCTGTGCCCTAGTGTCTCTCCCTGCTCCAGCGTTGCCCAGTGGCCAAGGCTGTGCCAGCTGCTCCTATCCTCTGTCTGATCAACCACATTGTGGCACAGCTGAGCCAGCTTGGCGTTGTGCTCAGCCACAGGAGGTTGGGCATGCAAGAAACAGCTCTTACCTTAGAGTCCTCGAATTCTGCCTTAACAGTAGCTAAGGACACATTTTTAATGACTGTTCCTTTTCTTGGAAAAAATGTCTGCAAAGGTATGAATGTTACACCCCTGCTCTGAGAAGAAACATTTGTCCTTAACATTTACAAACCTCCCTTACCTCTAGGGAAAAATTATGGAAAAGCTGGCATGAGACTGTCATTATATTCTCATATTTTAACATGTTAATTCTGGGCAATCTTAGTTTAAGAAAAAAAATGTCAAATTGGGGGTGAGGCTTTTTGTGTTAATGGGATACCTTTTTATAAGATTGCAAAATGGATTGATAAAATCTTTAAAAGCTTAAAACTTGACTTAATACAAGACAGCATCTCGAATGAGGTATTATCGTTGTTTAATATCAGTAGATCAGCCTAAGTGGAGTTGTTGTTGGAGAACAGACCCTAGGGATAGCATTTGTAATGCAGTTCTGCGGGGACTAGGTTTCTATCCAAATCTGATTTTTTTTTTGTTTGTGTTTTGTTTTTTTGACCAATGATCTGGGAATAAACACAGTTACTATCAGTCAGATCTGCACGTGGCAAAGCCAAGGGAGTTGCAGGCAGTGGGCAGAGCACACAGAGCGCCAGGCTGGACTGGCAGGAAGGTGCTGTGTGTGCTTCGCGTCTCCTCCTGGCTGGACCTCTCCAGTGACTCTCCTCCCTGGTCACAGGTTGTGGCAGATCAGATCCCGATGCTGGTACAAGGTGTACGGGGAAGCCAGTCCCAGCCGGACAGCCCCAGCGCCCAGCTGGCTCTCATTGCTGCCAGCCAGAACTTCCTGCAGGTACTTTTACTCGCCTGTGTCCTCCCTCTGCGAGGAGCATCCTCTGTGGGCTCTGACACTTGCATGCATTAGAAATTGTGTTGTGCTGTTTGCCCCACCAAGGCACCGGGAAACCTGTTGGACATGGGCAAAGACGACATGCTGCATGTTATCCCATTCTCATGACCTTTCTTTTGGACTTGCAGCCCGGTGGGAAGATGGTAGCTGCAGCCAAGGCCACTGTCCCCACCATTACAGACCAGGCCTCTGCTATGCAGCTTAGCCAGTGTGCCAAGAACTTGGCTGCAGCTCTGGCTGAGCTCCGTACGGCTGCACAGAAGGTAAGAGAATAGTTCTGACCAGCTGCAAGGCCTCGGTCATACTAAATATGGGATGCTAGCACAGAGGTGGGAGTGGCCCTGTTGTAAGGTGAGTTCTCGAAAACACCGAGGTGAATACAGCTGTTCCTCACTCATTTTTCCATCTCTTCTTTGCAGGCTCAGGAGGCTTGTGGGCCTCTGGAAATAGACTCTGCCCTGGGCCTTGTGCAGAGCCTGGAGAGGGACTTGCAGGAAGCCAAGGCAGCTGCCAGGGACGGCAAACTGAAGCCTCTGCCGGGAGAGACGGTAAGGGCTCTGGGAGGAGGTGGCCAGGCAGGGAAGGGGCCTGGGTGAGCAAGCAGGAGCAGCAGGTGCTGCGTGGGAGCAGTGTGTTGGAGAGTAGCGGGTGCTGTGGCTGAGGTCAGAGAAGGGAGAGTGGGAAATGCATGGGTGGATGCTGGAGATGTAACCCGTTGATACATTATCACTGATCATCCCGCAGATGGAGAAGTGTGCCCAGGACCTGGGGAACAGCACGAAAGCTGTCAGCTCTGCTATTGCTCACCTCCTTGGAGAGGTGGCCCAGGGCAACGAGAACTACACAGGTACTACTAGCTTTGGGACTGAACTTGGAGATAGGCAAGGGCTAAGCCTTCGTTTTGTGCAGGAGTGAATTTCACCCCTTAGTAAAGATCCCTTGTACTCAGGGGTAGCTGTTTCTGAGCAGGACACAAGCCAGAGGGCTCCATGCCGATGAGAAGCTCAGTGGAACAGGAAGAAAGATCCAGAAGTGGTGGGAGATTGCCTGGTCTCTTGGCCTGAATGAGGCAGAGCACGTGGAAGGCATGGGTGCATTCTAGGGCGAGAACCTTGTTATTTCTGCTTGGCTTCAATCACTGCCTTACCCCTCTCCCACAGGAATTGCTGCCCGAGAGGTGGCCCAGGCCCTGCGGTCACTCAGCCAGGCTGCCCGTGGCATCGCAGCCAACACCTCGGACCCGCAGGCACAGAGTGCCATGCTGGAGTGCGCTGGCGATGTCATGGATAAAGCAAACAACCTCATTGAGGAAGCACGAAAAGCTGTGGCCAAGCCTGGTGACCCAGAGAGCCAGCAGCGTCTGGCCCAGGTGAGAACCAGGCCCCAGCACCCTTGGCACATCCTTGGCACATCCCTGCAGCCAGGGAAGGATGCAAGGCTGGTGTCAGCCACAGTGCATGGACTCTGGTAAAGGCTTCTGTGGTGCAGCAGTGCTGGAGGAGATGTGCATGTGGCAGTGACCTTCTCACTCTCCACAGGTAGCCAAGGCAGTGTCTCAGGCCCTGAATCGCTGTGTGAACTGCCTCCCTGGGCAGCGGGATGTGGACGCTGCCATCCGTACCGTGGGCGAGGCCAGCAAGAGGCTGCTGGCAGATTCGGTGAGTTAGGCAGGCCAGGATGAAATAGGGAAGCTTTGCGGTGGTGACAGGAGCTAATTTCTCCAGCATGTCCCTAAGTAGCCTTTCTGTCAGGAAGGCTTGGATTTCAGGTACACGTTAACATCTTCAGTACTGTGAGTACTTCAGTACTTATCCAGGGCACACTGGGCTTTGTCAGGTCTGGCCAAGCAGCAGCATGTAAGCTACTTGTGTGTGCTGCAAATCCCTGCTGCTGGAGAGCCAGGCAGCTGCTCTGGGGTTTTCTGGCCACAATGTGTACTCCTAGATGCTGGGTTTTCTTCCTCCATCTCTGACTTCTTCCCAGTCTCTCCAGTGCTCCTAATCTCTTTCTCTTCCTCCAGTTCCCACCCAGCAACAAGAGCTTCCAGGAAGCGCAGAGCCAGCTGAATCAAGCAGCAGCAGGTCTCAACCAGTCTGCCAACGAGCTGGTGCAGGCATCACGTGGCACCCCTCAAGACCTGGCCAAGTCCTCTGGCAAATTTGGGCAAGACTTCAATGAGTTCTTGCAGGCTGGAGTGGAGATGGCCAGCCTGTCCCCGGTGAGAGCAAATGCCTGTTGTTCGTGACACATTGTGAACTGACATATCATTGTGAACTGACATATCATGAGAGGCCTTTGGGTGCCCAGGAAGATGTTTGACCATGGGCAGAGTTGCCAAGGGATCAGTGGCTAGAGGATTGTGATGAGTGGCTGTGGATAACGCAACTGGTGAAGTGGGGTCTGGGGGCAGAGTAAGCTGCAGTAGCAGGGGGAGGAATAGCTTGGGTTGTCTCTGCAAGTGTTAATTGACAGTAGCAAGGATACAGCAGCAGGCAAACAAGCTGAATTAAGGGAGCTTTAGCCTGGAAGACTGGGGTCAGGCTGCCAGAGGACCGTGGGTGGAGGCTGGGTGGGCATGGACTTTAGAAACCTGTAGGTGACTATTCTTGGCTTCTTCCAGACTAAGGAAGACCAGGCCCAGGTGGTGTCAAACTTGAAGAGCATCTCCATGTCCTCCAGCAAGCTGTTGCTGGCTGCGAAGGCACTTTCTGCTGATCCCACATCCCCCAATCTCAAGAATCAGCTAGCAGCAGCTGCACGGTAGGAGGAACTGTTTGCTGTACATCAAGGGAGATAGACAAGGGCTTGGTCTGGGCCTGCAGCAAAGGGAGGCAGAGTCTAGACCCGGAGCGTGCCTCCATGGGGCTCAACTTGCTGTTGAGCTCTCCTGAGATCACTTGTCTAGAGTAAAGCTGACCTGGCTGCTCTGTGGTGGTCTGTCAAAAGAGATAGACCCTGAAGGAGGAGTAGGAATGTGCCTCAGAGCCTTTACCTGTTTGCTATAGCCAGGACATCCCCCATGACAAGTCAATATGCTATTTGCAGTAGCAGTGGGTCCAGGTGATGGAGCTGGCATTAATCCATGGTTATGTCTCTCCTGTTCTGGCAGGGCTGTGACTGACAGCATTAACCAGCTGATCACGATGTGCACCCAGCAGGCTCCAGGCCAGAAGGAGTGTGACAATGCTCTGAGGGAGCTGGAGGTGAGAAGAACCAGGAAGCATCACAGAGGGGCTCAATGTCCAGGGGATTCTCTTTTGTGGGGGCTTGACTGGGTAGCACAAGGTGGGGTGCCTCCATCACTGGAGTGGGGAGAGGGGCAACTACACCAAGTTGCATGAGAGCACTGCCAGGTTTGGGAGCTGGAGAGCACAGACCTTGCTACAGTGATTTCCTTAATCTGACACTTGTGTCCCTGCAGACTGTGAAGGAACTGTTGGAGAACCCCACTCAGACCGTTAATGACATGTCCTACTTCAACTGCCTTGATAGTGTTATGGAAAACTCCAAGGTGAGCCCTGAGATGGGAGTGGGTCTGGGGACAAGGGTTTTGGAGGGGTGTGAGGATGGAGAAGTTTGGGAGGGATAGAGGCAAAGATGCAAAGAGGAAGAGTTCTTCCTCACCTGATTCCTTTTCCTCAAGGTTACAAATATGCTTTTTGTGAAGGACAGTGAACTCTGAGTCTGGGAGCATGCAGTCACTAACGTATGTGGTGCCCTGTGTGGTGGTTGGTGTGTCCTGCAGGTTCTGGGGAGTCCATGGCTGGGATTTCCCAGAACGCGAAGAACAGCAAACTGCCGGAGTTCGGAGAGTCCATCAGTGCAGCCTCCAAAGCTCTGTGTGGCCTCACAGAGGCAGCAGCCCAGGTGAGACCTTGTGTTCCACACAGCCTCCTTGACCACTTCGTGCAGTGTCAGGGACACCTTCCTGTGCCGCTCACCTCCATGCCATGCGCCTGCCCTGGGGCTCTGGCTCCCCTTCCATTGCGGGCACATTCTCACACCCTGTTTCCTGTTCCCAGGCCGCCTACCTCGTGGGTGTCTCAGATCCCAACAGCCAGGCTGGGCAGCAAGGCTTGGTAGACCCCACTCAGTTTGCCAGAGCCAACCAAGCCATCCAAATGGCCTGCCAGAACCTCGTGGACCCTGCATGCACACAGTCCCAGGTGAGTATGAAATGGGGTGACGTGGGGGATGTTCCCTTGGATGAAAGAGAATGAGAGACTACCCAAAGAGCCGAGTCCAAAGAGCTGGCTGAGATTATGGCTAGTGTCTCATCAGGCCTAATCAGCCATACAGGGAACAAGCTGGCAGTTTGGCCAACACAGTGACAGGGGCTGTGAGGGCATGCAGGACTTTGGTGATTCTCCTAGGGAGGCACAGGGTGAGGGCTGGCATTTCCCTGCTCTGTATGTTCCCTGCACACCCTGCTGCCCCATGTGGGCTTGGAGCTGGTGGGAAGGGAGAGCTGGAGGTGCGGGCAGATGCTGGGGTCCTGCCTCACTCTTCTTTTCTCTACAGGTGCTGTCAGCAGCCACCATCGTAGCTAAACACACTTCAGCCCTGTGCAACACATGCCGACTGGCCTCCTCCCGCACTGCCAACCCTGTCGCCAAGCGCCAGTTTGTCCAGTCGGCCAAGGAAGTGGCCAACAGCACTGCCAACTTGGTGAAGACTATCAAGGTATGGTTTTCTGTCAAGGTTGCTGTTGGTAGCCCTACAGAGGTGGGCAAGGACTAGGGAGCAGTTGGGTGGGAATTGGGGCATGCCTGGCTTTAGATAATTGCATGGTCTCTCCTGTGTGCCAGGCTCTGGATGGTGCTTTCAACGAGGAGAACCGGGAGAGGTGCCGTGCAGCTACAGCCCCTCTCATAGAGGCTGTGGATAACCTGACAGCCTTTGCCTCCAACCCAGAGTTTGCCACTGTTCCTGCCCAGATCAGCCCCGAGGTGAGATCCCACAGAGACAGGGAGAAGACAGCCAGGCTGGGATGGGAACTGCCTTAAGATGGAGAGGAGCTGCACTTGGCAGTGTGAGGCACTGCTGAGCTAGGGATGAGCCCTAGCAGAGGGCCTGTGCCTGGAGTGGATGCGAGGAGGCAGGAGAGCCTTAGGCTTAAATGGTTGCTCTTGGGCGAGGACTGCAGGAGAGGGGGTAATGTCTCTCCCCTATGCCCTCGCACCACTGTGTGTTTGGGTCACTGGGCCATCGTCTCCCTGCGCAGGGCCGCAGAGCTATGGAGCCCATCATCTCTTCTGCCAAGACCATGCTGGAGAGCTCCGCGGGCCTTATCCAGACCGCCCGCTCTCTAGCTGTCAACCCCAAGGACCCGCCCCAGTGGTCGGTGCTGGCTGGCCACTCTCGCACGGTCTCTGACTCCATCAAGAAGCTGATCACCAACATGAGGTGAGTGGGGGCTGTGCTGTGGCCATCTCTGCATCCTCAGCCATAGCTCTGGATTCTCAGTTGCTCAAGGCAAAGGAGAGGGGTCCTGCCCCTCACTGGCACCAACAAAGTTTGCTATGATAGGGTGCCATGGTACATGCCAGTGCCAGGCACGCTTGGCGTGGTATTGATCCATCTGTCGTGCAGGGACAAAGCTCCTGGACAGAGGGAGTGTGACGAGGCCATCGAGGTCCTGAACAGGTGTATGCGGGAGGTGGACCAGGCTTCCCTTGCTGCCATTAGCCAGCAGCTGGCCCCTCGAGAAGATATTTCCCAGGAGGTGAGTTGGGAACATGCTGCTCCAAAGCCTTCCCAGCCTCAGCATGTCTGTCCCCTGCAAATGAGAAGTGCCCAACAGCTAGCACATGTTTCCAGAGTCCCTGCTGGCTTCCTCTCCTTTCACCCAGGGCTTCTTTGCTGGCACTTTCTCATGTTGCAGGGTTCTATCCAAGCATAGGACAAGGCAAGCTCATTCCAAACTCTCCCCTGTGGTCCAAGCACTGCCCTGGAAAGGGGAGCTCTGCCTTGCCACCCCAAGCTGCAGCTTCTGCCGTCTCATCTTCCTTCTGGGATGAGCTGCCCCTCTCAGCTGCCAGTACCCATCGCAATCTGCTCTGAGGCCCTGGGACTACCTCTCCTCCCAGGCTGAGGCTGGTTGCCCTGAATGGAGTTTCAAAGGGATCTTCCTGTCCTCTGAGTCCCCATCAATGTGTGGCAGCTTTGTTCCAGTTCTGCATGGTTCAGGTGGTTATGTGACTGGCCGAGCCACATGGAGCTGGACTGTGCTCCTGTCCAGTGTGCTGAGCTGTGCTGTACC
The DNA here is from genome assembly GCF_059628265.1 of Tinamus guttatus. Taxonomy (NCBI): domain Eukaryota; kingdom Metazoa; phylum Chordata; class Aves; order Tinamiformes; family Tinamidae; genus Tinamus; species Tinamus guttatus. Next base: position 161,946 of record NW_028288618.1, read on the forward strand.
TAGGAAATTATGTCTGCAAGCACTCTCTATATCCAGAATTGAGAAGTCAGATACTCATCCAGTAAGCCAGCACTTTGGAGCCCTGTGATCTTGTTGCTTAACTGGGACAGATGTCCTTCCTCCCCATGACGCAGTGGAGCCCAGGGACACCAGCCCTGCTGTAGCCTTACCCTGTGTGCTTTCTTTACGCCAGGCTTTGCACAACCAGATGATCACAGCTGTTCAAGAGATCAGCAACCTGATTGAACCAGTGGCCAGTGCAGCCCGGGCTGAGGCCTCTCAGCTGGGGCACAAGGTAACCAGAGGGGTTGGGGTGGGGAGCTGTTGATTAGGCAGGTAAATGTGTACAGAGGTGCTCACACTGGGACAGAGGCTGTAGCTATCGCCATAGCCTGCGATGGAAGGTGCTGGCACTAATACTGCTCTTTCTTAGGTGTCCCAGATGGCTCAATACTTTGAGCCACTCATTATGGCAGCTATAGGAGCTGCCTCCAAAACACCCAACCACCAGCAGCAGATGAACCTCCTGGACCAGACCAAAACCCTGGCTGAGTCTGCCCTGCAGATGTTGTACACTGCCAAGGAGGCTGGTGGGAACCCCAAGGTGAGCAGGAGGTACATGTTTGTGGCATGTTCTCCTCTGCGTGTGGATTAAGTGTGAGGGGCTTCTACACGTACTATATGCAGTATGTACGGATGCTGGATATGAAGACCTGAGAAGAGGTTGTCTGGAGGGGAGGAAAGAGATGCCCCCAGGACATGCCAAGGTGCATGCGTGTGTGCAAATGTGGCTAAGTGTGCAGCATGCCCTGTGGGTGGGAAGGCTCTGGGGAGCAGCTGCCTTCACTCACTCTAGCTTGTCCTTGCAGCAAGCTGCCCACACCCAGGAGGCTCTGGAGGAGGCCGTGCAGATGATGAAGGAAGCCGTGGAGGACCTGACCACCACACTGAATGAGGCAGCCAGCGCTGCCGGTGTCGTTGGCGGTATGGTAGATTCCATCACCCAGGCTATCAACCAGGTGAGAGGACCTCAGAGAGGTCCAGGTTGAAGCAGGTGGTGGGAAAAGCAGAAGAGCCTCCTGCTGTGGTGCACAGTCAAGGAGGATCTGTGGGCTGGGGCTGTTGCCAAACTCTTCTGGTCTTCTCTTGCAGCTGGATGAGGGACCAGTGGGTGAGCCAGAGGGATCCTTTGTGGACTATCAGACTACCATGGTGAAGACAGCCAAAGCCATTGCAGTGACTGTGCAGGAGATGGTGAGTGCCAGGGCCAGCTAGTATGCCACTGTCCCCCTGGTCATGCCTCTGCTCCAGAGGGGAAGAAAATAGACAGTGGAGTGGGCCTATGATCTCACCCAGCTTGGGGACACTGCCTTCCTTGCTTGCCTGTCCCAACATAGGGTCTCTCTGACTTCTGTTCTTCCACCTGCAGGTCACCAAATCCACTACCAACCCAGATGAGCTGGGCACCCTGGCCAACCAACTCACCAATGATTATGGGCAGCTGGCACAAGAGGCCAAGCTGGCAGCACTCACTGCTGAGAATGAAGAGGTAGGAGCCATGAAACCGTGAAGTCTGCCTGTAAGCATGGGCCAAAGTACTGGTGTGTGTCATAGGGAAGAGCAGAATTTCCTGGAGTGAGAGCAGAGATTGGGAGGCCTTCAAACTTCCTGCCAGAGGTGAGGGGAGGCAGCATTCAGACCTTCCTGGCAAACGTGTGGAAATGTGGAGCAAAGCTGTGTTTCCTTTTGGCAGGGCAGCAGCAGGTCTCCTGAATGGAAGGACTAGCAGAGAGGGGCAATATTGGGAATTCCTGTTGGAGCAGAGAGGGAGCGGTTGGCTTTTCCCATTAGGTATCACAGATGCAAGCGTTAGTTCCTTCTAGAGATGATATGCACGTTTGCTTCCAGATTGGCTCCCACATCAAGCGCCGGGTGCAGGAGCTGGGTCACGGCTGTGCTGCCCTGGTAACCAAGGCTGGCGCCCTGCAGTGCAGCCCCAATGATGCCTACACCAAGAAGGAGCTGATAGAGAGTGCGCGCAAGGTTTCCGAGAAGGTGAGCGGCCCAGCAGGGAGACGGGGAACGTTGTGCAAGGCAGGTGAAGGGAGGGGTGTTGGGTTGAACCACCTCTGAGCCAGGTGCAGTAACAGCAGCCTAGGCTGCTCTAGATCAGCGCCTTAGTGGGACGGGTCGTGTTCACTGCATCTCTAGCAAGCAGCTCATGTTGGGTGGTAGATCTGCACCTTCTGCTGTTATTGGTGGAAAGTATCCTATCAGTCTAGAGAACACAATAATAACAGATAAAAGCGTGGCTAAAAACCTCATTGGTAAGGATAAATCTGCAATATTTGTAAGCAAGTTTACAAAAGCAAAACAAATATTTTGTTCATACTGCCTGATACGTGTCTGCATGCTTTTTCCTTTCCAAGATTACTTTCCATCAGGAAACTTATTCTGCTATGAGTGTTTGCCAAAGTAGTAAGAAATGAGTTTAACAGTTAAAGAAGGAAATAAGCTATAACAATCTGATACCCATTATTCAAACTTTTCTTATTTGGAAATTAGGAGTCCTGTATCTCCAAACTTGATAGGTTAACTTCAAGATAAAAATAAATGAAAGCTTACAAAGGATGCTGAGACCCCATAGTGACTGTTTTCTCCTCTTAGTTTGAATCTGTCCTGTAGAGGTATCTGGGAATGTGTATAGTAGAGGCTGCCTGTATTTGCCCTGCTCTCCGAGTCACTCTGCATGTTTTCTTCAGGTGTCTCACGTGCTGGCAGCCCTGCAGGCTGGCAACCGCGGCACACAGGCCTGTATTACAGCAGCCAGTGCTGTCTCTGGCATCATTGCTGATCTCGACACCACCATCATGTTTGCCACTGCAGGAACCCTCAACCGGGAGAACTCTGAGACCTTTGCTGACCACAGGTACCAGGGTGGGAGATACAGCACCTCGTCTGGTCACAACCCAACCAGAGTTGGGGAGTTGGATCATATCCCACGCTCTCTTATTTTTCTTGGTTGTGGACCAGCCTAAGGAGACGTGCAAAGTCCAGGTCACACTGGCTCTCTTTCCCCTTCATCTTATGTATCGAAGGCTGGGCTTAACATCTTTCTAGATCCCTCACGCACACACGAGTTATACTCTGCCTCTCTGTTGCGGCACATGGCCAGGCTGTTAGCACGTTGTGTGGCTATCCAAGGAGTGTGTGTCCATGTAGAGAGCAGGTGCTTGACTATCAGTGCTTAACATACTGTATAAATGCACATACACAGGGCTGTGTTTTTTCTGACCCTTGTTCTCCTCAGGGAGGGCATCTTGAAGACAGCCAAGGCGCTGGTGGAGGACACCAAGGTGCTGGTGCAGAATGCCACAGCCAGCCAGGAGAAGCTAGCCCAGGCTGCCCAGTCCTCTGTGTCCACCATCACACGCCTGGCAGAAGTGGTGAAACTGGGTGCTGCCAGCCTAGGTTCTGAAGACCCTGAGACTCAGGTAGGAGGGGATGTCTGCTTTGAAAAGAGGCTGCTCATAAATTCCTTGGGTTTGAAGTTGAGAGTGTAGGGTGTCTTGTGTTGTTCTGGGCTCTGTGTGTCTCAGTGAGGACTGGCTGGGTTTTGGCTGCTCAGCAGAGCTGATTGAGCTGGACTCTGGATACTCAGGTACATCTGTGCCCAGATGTCTCACTCGTGGGCTACCACCAACCTCAGTGTGACCATCACAAAGCCATTACCCTGATCTTTCTTTCCCCAGGTGGTTTTGATCAATGCTGTGAAGGATGTGGCCAAGGCACTTGGAGACCTGATTGGTGCCACCAAGGCAGCTGCCGGCAAAGCTGGGGATGACCCTGCTGTCTACCAGTTGAAGAACTCTGCCAAGGTCTGAGTTGGAGTGTGCTGGGCGGATGGGGAAGAATGGATAGGGCAGGAGGGCTAGAAAAAGGGTAGGAGACCTTCTGTCCTTGTCTGTCATCATGCGAGGAACATGAGGGGAGGGGTGGGCACAGACATGGTGAATACATGACATGCAGAGAAGCACTATTGGAAGAAGAAAATGAGGTGATGTGATCTGCAGTATGGGGAATGGCAATTTTGGGCCAAATCAGGATGGAATAAAATGTGTTGGCAGTATCCAAGACCTTGCATGGGATCAACCTGGTTCTTTTATCCTTTCAACAGGTTATGGTCACAAATGTCACTTCCTTGCTGAAGACGGTGAAGGCTGTCGAGGATGAGGCCACAAAGGGAACACGGGCGCTGGAGGCTACAATAGAGCACATACGCCAAGAGCTGGCAGTGAGTACAGGCTGGGCTTCCAACCAGGCAGCCTTGGTGCCTCAGCCGATGTCCTGTCTGCCACCTGCCTTTACAACTCACCCCTGCCTCTCGTCTTGCAGGTCTTCTCCAGCCCAGTGCCTCCTGCCAAGACCTCAACTCCAGAGGACTTCATCCGTATGACAAAAGGCATCACAATGGCAACAGCCAAGGCTGTGGCTGCTGGCAACTCGTGTCGGCAGGAGGATGTCATTGCCACGGCGAACCTGAGCCGCCGCGCCATCGCTGACATGCTGCGCGCCTGCAAGGTACCCGCGCCTGGCCAGGCTTTGGTGGAGTCCAGCACGGGTGCTGTGGGGGGCAGCGTGTGCCCTACCCGCAGCTGAGGGTCCCTGGCACAAGCCCAGTTGCTGCTGTGGAGGAACATCCAGATGTGAATCTGGGCTCCCTGTCTCTGTCTCAGGAGGCTGCCTATCACCCAGAGGTGAGCGCGGACGTGCGGCAGCGAGCGCTGCGCTTCGGCAGGGAATGTGCCGATGGATACCTGGAGCTGCTGGAGCACGTCCTGGTGGTGAGTGTCTCTACTCTTGCTCCCACAATTTGCAGAGGCAACCCATAGACACCAGGGTGCTGCCCAAATCCCCAAATCCCTCTGGGCTCTGCAAGTTCTGAGATCCTTTCACACTCTTCCTTGCTGCCTCTGCAGAAGCTGCATGCAGCCAGTCCCCTGTTGCAGGGCAGAAGGCAAGGTGAGCAGGTGATGTGTCATGGCCACCCGGGTACAGGTCAGACTGATCTAAAAAGGCCTGCTCTTTTCTTCTTTCTACCAGGAACTGACCTGCTTACTGACTTGAGACTGCACAGCACACAGCTCCACGCAGGCTGCCAGCCTGTCTTCATCCAGTGCTCCTGGGGAGATGGGCAATTTTGCTGAACTCTGTGCTGAGCAGCTTCACTGTTGCAGTGCCATGGGCTAGTTTTGTTAAAAGTAGCTTTGGTCTGAACTAGGTAATAGCTCTCAGCTCATCTCTGAAGAGCTGGTGCTGGATTCCTTCTGAAATTCCTGCCCTGTGCCTAGTGTGTGGCCCCATCTCCGTCCCCAGTCCTGTACAAGAAAGGAGCATCTTCTGTTTTCTCTGGCTGCTTAGACTGACAAAACGAAGGTGAACTAGAATGGGAGTGCTCCTTATAATTACTTCAGGAAACAGATGTCAGAGATGAACAGTCTTTAAACAAAAGTATTTGGCCAACAACAGATGGAGATTAACTGGCTGTAAACAGATCGAGGCAGGAAATTCGACAACACGGGAGCAAAGTCCTGAAACAGCTTCCATTAAGAGTGGTGGGAGTAAGAAACTTCAGCTAGTGTGAAAGCAGAGCTTGTTAAGCTTGTAAAAGTGTTAGATGAGCAGTGCCTGCCTTGGCAGAGCTGTTGACTGCAAAGGCCAACTGCACCCTCTTGATGCACTCTCCCTGTGGCTTACTCCTCCAGAGTGGTTCAGTTGACTGCTTTAATTAGCTCTCTGCAATATCAGTGTGGTTTACATGAAGCAAATTAAGAATGGATTAGCCAAGGGGCTGGAAGAAGGGATCCAATGAACTAGTTCCAGTAGTTTGCATTCTTGGCAAGATAGTAAAGATAAAGCTGGGTTTGTTGGAAAGCTGAACAAAAGTGGTGCCTGTGGAGCTTCCAGTAACCCTGGAACTAGCGTAGCAAAAAGAACAGTGAGGATTTTACTAACTTGATTAAATGAGAAGGTTTCATGTTGTTTAGATTCACTAAATGCAAATATGGGGAACTCAGGCTGTTTCCTTCAAAGAAAAATGAGTTCCTTTAGGAAGAGTGTAACTAGCACTGGAAGAAGAAAGAGAAGGTGGGCAGGAATTGATGGCTGGAGATTGAAACCAGACACAGGTGAAATCACAGGTGAATCCTGAAGAAGATGACTGCTGGGATACAATCCCAAGGGAAGCACTGGATTTTCCATGCTTTGCATCTAGATCAGGTCTCTTTCTGGAAGCTGCTTTAGCCCCACATGTATCACCGCAGCCAAGACTGAAGTGCTGAGTGAAACTCTCTGGCTGACCTGTTGCTAGCAGATGATTGGGGTGATGACTTAGCGTAGCCATCTCCAAGGTCAGTGTTCTTGCAGATGCACGCCATTTGACTGTAGTTTGGGTGTAGCTGTCCAACTGACATGCGATGATTCTTTAATAGAAATCACGTAGTCTATCTCCTACAGTGTTCACCGAAGGTGCATTTTAGCAAGCTTATAGCCTGCAGGGTACTTTCAGCTCTGGATAGAGAGCATTTAGCAATTTTGAATACATCACTAGAGCAGACAGCAGAATGAGGCACTTTACCTAGATGTGCATATGACAGCAAACTGGCTGTCACTGTGTACTGTCAGCTTGGAGATTTCTTGCCACATGCAAGTCCTGTAAATTTTCTAGGATGGAACCGCATGAGTCTAGAACAAAACTCCTGTAAGAATCAGCGCTGGGCTCCCACAGCCCTCACAACACACTGATCCGTGAAAGCAGGAACCAAGAACACTGGTCACATTTATGAGAGGTCAGTGGGTTCCTGGAGCACAGTGAGTAGAAAGGATGTGGAGGTGCTGCTGGGGCACCTTGCTGTGGGCTCTTGTTTAGCTCAGCAGGGCTAGTTCATGTTCTCTGTACAGGGGACCTCAAGTCCCCCTATGGATGTGACAGAGCCTCTCCTCCCAGCATCAGCAAGACCATTGGGAACTGACAGCTCATTCAGAGTGTGAACAAGAGTTTGGTTAGGGTTCAGGAAAGAGCCGCAGGAGTTATTTGACTCTGGGTGGAAAATGCGTCTCCCAGCAAAAGAGTAAGCAAGTTAGCATATTTCATCTGGGAGGGGAAGGAATTTGAACCTCCACCGGGAATTGGTATTTGGTAACAATAGGCTTCTGTCAAAAAAAAAAAAAAAAAAAAGGCAGAAAAATCCAGTGGCTGGAAAGTGCAGTTGGACAGTTCAGAGTGGGTAGGACAAGGTGTGGAGCGGGAAGCAGAGGGCAGCCGCTCCTGGATGCTCCAGGCGGAGGCGGTTTCCAGCCCTCGGAGCCTCTCCGTCTAGCCAGCCTTGTCCCGGGGCGGCCCCAGCTCTGTGCCTGGGTGAGGCTGGCTGGGCAGAAGGCGAATTAACGATTGCAGCTCCTGACCTGGTGCCTCTGATCTTTCCCTCTGACTTCTCTTTCTGGTCTCTCTTTGCCCCTTCTCCGGGGAGCAGCCGCCTGTCCGCGCTCCCCCGCGCCCCTCTGTGCACTGCAGCGGTCGTGGCCCTGCCTCGCTCTCCCCGCTCCTGCCCGGTGCCTGTGGCTCCCGCAGGGTCCGAGCCCGGCACGGCTGCTGGACCCTGCAGGAGCCTTGCCCTGAGTGCACCCCCTTCCTGGCGCGCTTGTGTCCCTCTCAGGCCGCTCACTGCCTTCTCTCTCTTCTCTGTCCTTTCCTTTCAGCCGGTGAGTAAGGTGGAGCTTGGTGTGACTCCTGGTGCCAACTTGTGCATGGTCCCTGCTCGCCCGCGTGCCCAGCCTGCTGCTGGGGTGGCACTGTGTGCGCGTGCGTTTTGTGTGCGCGCGGCGGGTTTTGGAAGGACCCTGCGGTCTCTCCCTGCACGTGCACGTACACGCGCTCAGGCTGACGCTCTCCGTGTGTGCACGAGCCAGCACATGCTGTGCTATGCGGAGCCAGGAGCCTGTTCTCCGCCTGTCCTGGGTGACAGCAAGCGACAGGTCTGCGTGTGTCTCTACGCCAGGCGAAGCGAGAGACTGTGTGTGTAAACACGTGTGCTGTGCTGGGGGCTAGAGTGTGCTGTGCTGTGTGCATGCCCGGGCACCGGGGGAGTGTGCTCCTCCTCAGGGCTCCTCCTTCTGTCCTTATAGGACTCTCGAGGGACTGGGATGTTGCGCTGTGTCCTCCCCTGCACATCCCACATTTGCAGACAGATTTTCAGAAATAGGAATGGGGAGAGGAAAGTGATTATGGGTCTTGAAATGCTTTGGAAGGAGAGGGAAGTCCTGGGTGGGGTAGTTGTTGAGTGCATGAAGAAACTGTAACTTAAACCTGAGGAACTCATTGCCGTGAGATGTCCCAGAGGGAATGGACTCCACGGGGCTAAAGGGAGGATCATCCTTATCCTATGCAGAATGAGACCAGACAGTGTCACATTAAAAAGGACTGCAAATAATACATGGCGAAGGGACAGCACCTGGTAGGGAGGACTGAGGAACCCACCATTTCAAAGAGAGTATCCGGGACTCCTTGCTGTGCAATGGCTGGTGAGTGGCACTAGCAGCAACGCAAAATGAAGATGGTTGGGCCCCAAGCAGGACTGGCAGACCCTGCCCTAGGCAGACAAATTCTGGGAATGAGGGACAAATAGAGGGTTGTGAGAACCTGACAGGAAGGTTCATACAGAAAAGGAGAAGTTACGGACCTGTCACCTGCTTCACAGTGTGCCCAGGTCACCCACACCCCCGCTCCTTTCCCCACAGATCCTGCAGAAGCCAACGCACGAGCTGAAGCAGCAGCTGGCTGCATACTCTAAGCGCGTGGCCAGCTCCGTCACTGAGCTCATCCAGGCTGCCGAGGCCATGAAAGGTAAGTCCATGTGCTGCTTCCGGCTTGGGAGACAGGATCTAGGGCCATGATTATGGTCTGTGTCCAAGCAGCTGGTGGGAGTAGGTAGGGTGAGAGCCTGCCCCAAGCTCACAGATGGGGATGTACAGGGCTAGGGATCACAACCAGAAATGTGGCCCTGTGCAGGTTTAGCCTATCTTGGTTCTTTTTTCCTCTAGGGACGGAATGGGTTGACCCAGAAGATCCCACTGTCATTGCTGAGAACGAGCTGCTGGGGGCAGCAGCTGCCATTGAGGCTGCAGCCAAGAAATTGGAGCAGCTGAAACCAAGGGCCAAGCCCAAGGTAGTGGTGCTAAGCCCCATCTGACAACCTATGCTGAGCTTTGAGCAAGCTGGGGGCTCTCCTAACTGTGTGTCCATCTCTCCTTCCCCTTCCTGCACTGCCACTGCCTCCCCACATCTGCAACTGGATCTTTCTCCAGCAGCTTCTTGCCCTCTGTGTCCCACAGCCATAGTTCCATCTCTGTATGTGCACCCCTCAACTTTCCGCCAACTTCCAGAGATTCCAGGATATGCTGTATCTTGTTTCCCAACACCTCTCTCATAACCCTCTTTTCACCTACAGCAAGCAGATGAGAGTCTGAACTTTGAGGAGCAAATTCTAGAAGCTGCCAAGTCCATTGCTGCAGCCACAAGTGCCCTGGTGAAGGCAGCCTCAGCAGCCCAGAGAGAATTGGTGGCCCAAGGAAAGGTAAGGTTGATGAGATAGGGGTAGAAATAGATAGCATGTGACTCTGTGGTGGAGTGCTGTCTGTGCAGTGATGGGCTCCTGAACCCTGCACAACCCATGGCAGGTGAGCTTGTGCAGAAAACAGCTCAGAGACACTGATGCAAGGGTGGCTGGTGGACAGCATTTCCCTTTGTATAGCACCCTGAGGAAAGCCTTGTGTATCAAAGATCCTGCTGAAGGGGAAGTAGGAGCATTGGGAGATGGTTCGGAGATGTGTGAGGACAACCAGTGGGCAGCACATCAGCCTCATCGTGGAGATACACAGCACTTAGTCTGGTTAACATGACCAAACAGCAGCTACAGTTGACTGGAGCCCAGCTGATAAGGGCTTGCCACAAATGTGATCCCAGGGGCCCTGTCTTGGGCCAACAGGTAAAACTAGCCCTGTGTGGCTGGAGGCACGAAGCTGAACATGTTAAGAGATAAGGTGCAGAGATTAAACAGAAAGGGCAGATGTATGTAAGGCTGTGGCACATTCTCTATTACAGTCGTCTTTGGTTGAGACTGCATGTGTTTCTAGGGGGCATGTTCCTGCTCCTGGGCTTTGAAACAAGAGTCGGTCTCAGGTAGAGCTGAGAAGCCCGGCTCTCCTGGCACTGGGCAGCAGGGCAGCCTGGGTACACTGCAGCATGCACTGCTGCCTGCTCCCATGTCCTGCAGCAAGGGGCACAAGGGGCGCTGAGACTCACTCCTCCTCTCCCGACTCGCAGGTGGGCACCATCCCGGCCAATGCAGTGGACGACGGGCAGTGGTCCCAGGGACTCATTTCAGCCGTGAGTATCAAGGTTGCACGTAGCCATCATGGGACAGGGCAGATGCCTCATGCAGGCTGCGCTGCAAAGATGAGGACACTCGGCCCTTGTGCTTCTCCTGCACAGAATACGCAGCCCCTTTTCCCACTCCCACCACCTGGGTCATGGTGTGGGAGGTGCTGGTCTCTATCGCGTGCCCTCCTGCCTGCATGGGAGGTACAAGCTCTGAGGAGGAGGCTCCCACACCCTCTCCTACGCTCTCTCTGCAGGCGCGCATGGTGGCTGCTGCCACAAACAACCTGTGCGAAGCTGCCAATGCCGCAGTGCAAGGCCACGCCAGCGAAGAGAAACTCATCTCGTCGGCCAAGCAGGTGGCTGCCTCCACGGCGCAGCTCCTGGTGGCCTGCAAGGTGAAGGCTGACCATGACTCAGAGGCCATGAAGAGGCTCCAGGTGAGTCCCAGTTAATCTCTCCTGCGCTAATTGGCTCCCTAGGTTCCTCAGCATCAACTGAGTGCTCCAGGGGTGGGTGGAAGTGCGATCATGGCATGCGGGGAGCCTAGGATGGCACTGTGGCGCACCAGAAAGGTGCCTGAGCAGAGGCGTCTCCCCAGGGCTCATGCTCCCTGCGTGCCATTGTTGGAGGCTTCCTCAGGGCCTGCCCCGTGGGTGCCAGCAGAGAGGGTTCCCTGTGGGAAGCAGAGCTGGTTCCGCCACTCCCTGTGCCTAGCTAAGGGAATGCCCTTCCCGTAGCTTCCCCTTGCTGCAGGGCTGCAGTGAGCCCCGAGGCGGGCACAGGGTGTCAGGCCTGGCGTGCTGCCTCAGACAGGCCTCTGTGTCTTGTCACCAGGGATGGCTTTTAGCCACGTCACTGCTCTTCTGCACCACCTCCAAGGGCACGTCCAGGCACTGTGGGCTCCCACCTCCCAGGCTCCATGGCTGGACCTGCCATGGGAGGAGTGGGGGAAACAAGGGGATCCGTAAAGTCCTTGGAGACAGGTGCCTAGCACAGGAGAGCAGCACTGGGGCACAGCTTGGCCTCCCTGGGTCAGCTGTGTGCTGGGATGTGTGATCTGGGCTGCTGTGCTCCAGGACTCAGTCGCTGTGCTCCAGGACTTGGTTACTGAGCCTAGAGGCATTCAGATCTACTTGTCTGACCCAGGCATGATTGAAATGTGCACATCAGACCCCTGGCATTCAAGGGGTTAATGCTTGGGGCACATTTTGTAGTTCCTTGCTCTGCCATTAACCCAGAAACACCATAGCACGCAAGGGGTTAATGCCCATGTGTGGCCCAGACAAGGTCCCAGCCCTGTGTTTTTGGGGTGGTTCTTCAGGGCCGAAGGCTGGGGAGCGTCAGCCAGGCCGCTCCAACGTGCCTGCCCCGCTGCTGAGATGGGACGCGGAGCCAGGGACTCCGTGTGCATGCCCAGTGTGGGACGGGAGCGCCCGCGCCGGGAGCAGCAGTGCCTGAAATGGTCATGAGCGGGTTGCTGAGGCGACGCGCAGCTAACCATGTAAAGGAATCTGCCCGCAGCTCCCGGCGCCTCTCCTGCCCGGCCCCGCCGCCTGGCCCCTGCCCGGCCTGGGGGAAAGCGGAGGCCCCGGGGGGCTGCAGCACAAGCCCCTGGCCCAGCTGTGCCCGGGGGTCGCTGCAGGGCTCCCGCGCTTGGCCACACTCCAGCTTTTGCTCTCATCCCGCATCCAGCCGTGCGCGGAGGGGGCCCTGCACCTCCCTGGGCGTGCGTCATCCCAGGGCGCTGCTCCCGATGCCTGCCCCTGCGCACAGCCTCCCTTCCCGCCTGCATTCCCAGAGCCGTGCCGCGCCATGGCCACATCTCTGCCCTCCGCTCCCCACTTCCCTGCGCGCTCGCAGCCGGCCCTGTGTTCTGGCGACGATGCCTCCCCTGCAGCGAGGCTTCCCTAGCGTCCTCATGCCCGGAGGATGGAGCTGGTGTGTCCTGGAGCGAGACCGTGCTCAGCAGGCCGGGCCTCACCACTGCTGCCTCTCCCTCTCGCCCGCTGCAGGCCGCTGGCAATGCCGTGAAGAGAGCATCTGACAATCTGGTGAAGGCAGCACAGAAAGCAGCTGCCTTCCAGGACCATGATGAGACCGTGGTGGTGAAGGAGAAGATGGTCGGGGGAATTGCACAGGTGAGGAGAGGGGCTCTTCTTTATAGGGCACAGTGCTGTGATCCAGCAACACTGAGCAGCTCTCCAGAGAGCCTCAGCAATACTGCGGGCAGGGAAATTGCACCTCTGCCACCCACCGTCAATTAAATCCCAAGGATTCCCAGTCCTCCTCCTGCTTGTAGTAGCAGGCACCACTAGTGAATGTGCTTGTACCACAGTCCCAGGCACGTAACAGTGGTACCAGCACCATCCCAGCAGCCAGGACACAAGTGGGGCAGGGCGAGGGCTGAGAACTGCCTACCGTGTGAAAATGGTCCCAGTCCTGTCTCCTGGCTGTGATCTGGCTCGAGCTGTGAGCCCGTAGGGGAAGGGAGCAGCGATCCTGCGGGCTCTCACTGCCTTCTTGCCCGCAGATCATCGCCGCCCAGGAGGAGATGCTGCGCAAGGAGCGGGAACTGGAGGAGGCCCGCAAGAAGCTGGCCATGATCCGGCAACAGCAGTACAAGTTCCTGCCCTCGGAGCTCCGGGACGAGGAGCAGAACTGAGCCGTGTGCGACGCAGCTGCTCCCGGGCAGAGCCCTCCCGCCACTCGCTGCACAGACTGCTGCCACCGGCTCCTATTTAAGAAGACCCAGCTCAAGCTGAAGGGCTGCCTTGGCTAGCCCAGAGCTCTGCCTGCACCCGGAGCGCCGGGCCTAACTGAGACACCGCTCACACTGCCCTAAGCAGGCGCCGCACCAGCACCTCCGCTTTGCCGCCCAGCCCACCTTCCCACGCGCACTCGCCCCACGCGCAGCGCGGCCGCAGCGCTGGCTGCAGCGGGGCCTCGTGTGGACTGGCCCTGGCCTGTGCTGTGCCCTGGGGTGCAGGGGCTAGAGGGCCCTGGGCCACACACGGGCTCTGTGTACTCCAGCTCCGATGCCCAAGCTCCACGGGGCCTTCCCATGTGCCTTGTCATTCTCTTCCCAGCTCTTTTCTTCTCTCCCCGCTCCGCGTGGGACGGGGGGAGGCTGGTGCCTTCCCTCCTTGTGCACACAGGGGTCGGAGCAGCTCCACGCGTTGTCTTGCTCAACCCTCGCACAGACCCACCTTTCACCTTTGATGCCTTAGCCCTGGCTACGCTGCCTGCCTGCCGCAGCCCCCGCAGCTTTCCGAGGAGGCCCCAAGTGCCCCACAAGTGTCGCCTTCAGCCCGAGCCTCTCCTCGGAATGGCCGAGCTGGGAGCCCTCGTGCCTGCACTCTGGTGTGCGCCGGCCGAGCCCCTCGCGCTGCTCTCTGCCACGTCGTCGCCTTCCCGCGGGGCCTTACCTCCCTGCAAGCCCCCGCCGGCTCTGCCCTCTTCCTCGTTCCCAAGTGCCTGCATCATTTCCCAAGATCTTTGGTATTTTTGTAACTTTCAATCTCTCTAGTAACGAGGTTGCAGCTTTCCAAGTTCATTTATTGCCCTGCTCATATCCTCCCCCCTAACTGCCCCCGTCAGGGCAGCAGAGCCACCCTGGTGCCTGCGCTCCAGTTCCCAACGGGGCGCCCTGGTCCGGAGCCTGGCTCCCCGCCCCTCCTTGGCTCCGGGATGCCAGTTTTCCACCCCCTCCCTTTGCACTCGCTGAGGCTTCTCTCACTATTTTGATACTTTAAGCTTCCCATATTAAAGAGTCAAGGAAACTAGCTCCCCACCAATGCTCTGGAGTGGGGGGAATGGGGATGTCTCCTTGGTTTGAGATGATAATCAATAAAAGAGTTTTTCCCGCTTTCCTGGTCCGTATGTGTGTGTGCTCCTGTTGACACAGTGAGAGAGGGTACATGGGCCAGCACACTCAGGCAAGGAGACCCGGAGCCCAACTGCTTCAGGGACAAGGAGGTGCAGCTGGTGGTGGTTGAGTTGTGGGTATAAATGAAAATCCTAAAAGGAAGCGATGCACCCAGAAGAATTTCCTCAAAAGGCCTGGGGCCCTGGCTTTCCCTCCAGAGCTCCGGTGAGGGCACACGGAGGCGGTGACTGCCCCTAGGGGGAGATTTGCCACCTGGGCCCTTTCCCTGCACAGGCTGCAGGTTCAGCCCAGCCCTGCACGAGGGAGAAAAATGCAACAGGACGTGGCAGCACCACAGCGCAGGAGCCGAACACGGAGCGAGAGGCTCCACGAGCCCCAGCTCACCGCAGTGACTGCTCCTTGCGGTAGCGGGGTCGGCCCCACGCGCAGGCCGGTTAGCAGCGCTCCTGGGGGCGGGGAGCGCCGAGCGGGTGCTTAGGCAGCACGGAAAGTATTCGAGGCACGTCCAGCACCCGGCCCCCTGCAGCAGCCGCGCGGCCGCCCCGCAGGTGCTGCCGTGGGGAGGGGGCACTGCTGTTGCTGGGGGATTTGGGCCCCGCTGGGCTCCCCAGCACGCCCGGGGCCTTGTGCGCCCGGCCTGGCCTCCCGCCCAGCCCCTGCTGTGAGACGAAAATACCCACGGGGCTGGGCGCCCCGTGCGGCGCAGGGAACACGCTGGGTGCCGGCCTTGTCACCCACAGAGGGGGTGTCCACGGCGCCCAACACGCCTCAGGGAGCACCCAGAGCCCTGCAGCTCCCTGGGGCAGCCAGGCGCATCCCCACGAGCACCAGAGGGGAAGCGGCACATGGTGGTGCCAGGAATGCAGCCTGAGCCCTGCAGGCCGCCGGGGCTGAGCTCACGCCCCGAAATAGCCCCCCGGGGCCGACCTGAGCGGGTGGCAGCTGCTCGCGCGAGGCCCCTTCCCCACCTGTTCCCGCCCCGTCACTCAGCAGGACTCGGGGAGCGCCAGCCCCGCCAGGACGGATGGATGGACGGGACGTGTGTGTCCCCCCCCAGGTCATCACGCGCAGGCATCACTGGCCCTGCTCGGCCTCGTGGGCAGATCCAGCCCCATGGTCCTGTTGCCCCTGGAGGTTGTCCCTAGAGCCTCCACAAGGCTGGAGTGCCCACGAGCCACAAGTGACGCGAGCATGGAAGGCCTCAGCAGCTCTGGAGAGGCACGAGGGCGGCCATGGCCAGCACTGGGAAAGCTCAAGTCTTGGCAGCGCTTTGTGCACCAGAAGACGTACAGAAATGTGCGAAAGCTGCCTAAAGCCTGGGGCATCTTGCTGGGGAGGGACCCCAGCAGGGGGAATATCTACCTTCCTGCTCCCCGCTCTAGCGGGCCTGGCCAACCCTGGGGGTGACTGCGAGTGCTGGGTGTCACAACTCTGCAAGCCCTTTGCACCTTTGCGTCGTATCACCCCACGCTGGCATGGCCCACGGAGCCGGGCAGCAGGTGAGGGCCGTTTGCCCCTGCTGCAGATCTCCCAGAGAGGCCCGCGCTGCTCCGGTCCACGTGGCAGGGTGGCCGCGGCTGAGCCCCCCCGGTCTGCACCACCGTGGCCTGGCTCCAAGGGGGATTTGTGGCTCCTGCAGGAATCCCAGCCCTCCCAGCTGTCCCCTGACAATCTGCACTGGCCTGACCCTGCACCAGGCCACCAGCAGGTACCGGCGCGTCCCCCAGGAGCGCTGCCAGCGGGACAAACCCACTGGGCGCCACGAGCGGGGTGGCAGGCACCACATCCCCACAGTGCATCCCCAGCCATGGAAACGGCTGTGGACGCAGGCTCTGGGCTCCTGCGGCCGAGTCTGTGTCCCCTGAAGGGCACCAAGGCTGCTCTGCAGCCAGTTGAGCACGCAGGCTGCTGCGGCTGCTGCTGCGTTGGCTTGCGACAACGTCGCCTTCACACTGGGGTGACCTTGGCCAGGAGGTGCCTTTTCTCCTCCAGCCCGAGCAAAGGGAGCCCAGAGGGCCAGGACCTTCCATCTCAGACGTCCCTCAGAGATGGGATAAGGTGGGAACCCTGAACCGGCTCCCCCTCAGAGGGCAGCTGGACATGGAGGGGCGCCTGGGCAACATGGATCCCAGCCCCACGATCCTTCTCTGTCCATCTCTGAGTGCTGAGGTGCTGAGGCCAGAGCACACAGCACCTAACCGGATGGCAGGAGTGTAATATGCGGGGGACGTGGCGAAGCATTGTGGGACCCTCCTGGCATCCTGCCTGGCTGATCCTGCTGCCTGGATCAGCATGATTCCTCCAGGGGCCGAGCCCATTAACTTGTTCTGGGCTAAAGCATCTTTGAAAAGCCATCTATCCCGGTCCGAGAGCGCCCGGAGACGGTGGCTCCTCCCCTTGGACATTTTGTTCTGGCAGTCACTGAGTCTCCTTGCACAAATATGTGCCTAATTCATCAGTATTAATAGCTGCACGCCAGCCTCCAGTGGTGCCTCCTCTTCCCTTTTTTCCCAATATCTCCAGCAGCCGCTCAGCCCTGGGGAGGGAGCAGCGAGCGGCCACTGCCCGCGTTGCTGCTGCGCCTCCCTGCAAACAGGGGCTGAGCTTGCTCCCTGGCTCCTGCAAGAGCTGCTGCCGGTGCCTGCTCTGGGCTCAGCCCGGCCTCGTCAGCAGCCTGGCCCAGCTTCGGGCTTCGGACTTTGGGCTTTGGGCATGAGGCTTTGCTCCAGCGGCTCCTGCAGGCCCCCCGCTTGGGAGCCCACCCCTGCAGCTGGGAATGCGCCAGGAACATTTACGAGCATTATTAAAGCCGGGTTATTTTTAGAGGATCCCGGATCCAAAGGGTTTGCATTTTTTTGCCCGGATGAATTTGGTTTATTTAGAGCAGAAAGCAGCGGGTTGCGCAGGGCAGCTGGGACGTGGCGGGGCCAACGGCGTCCCACGCAGTGTGTGCCTGTCTATAGGTCCCGGGCACAAGCAGCCACGCCACGACGGTGAAACTCAGGAGAGATTTTGGCACTACGCTGGGGAGCCCATCCCAAACGGTGCCTTCCTGCCCCATGGTGCTGCAACGCGACAGAGCTCCATCACTTGTCCCTGTTTATTTCCCTCCAAGCTCTGTAGCAGTCCTTAGGGTGTCTCCAAGCTCTATCACAGCCTGTGGGTGCTCCTGAGCACAGACACCCCCTGTGGGTGTCCCTGGGGTGCAGTGCCAGCCTGTGGGTGTTCCCCAGTGCATCACAGCCTGTGGATGGGTGCCTGCAAGCACTGTGCGAGCCTGTGGGTGTCCCCAAGTCAATCAGAGCCTGTGGGTGTGCCCCAGCGCAGTGACACTGGGGTGTGCCCAGTGCAGTGTGACAAGGCGCTCTTAACCCAGAGTTACCGGGATGCCCCAATTGCTCCAAGCGTGGTGCCCCCAGGGTGTCCCCAGTGTGGTGCCACAGGCAGTGTGTAGCTCAGTGTCATCAGGGTGCCCCTGGTGGGGTGCTACAGGGATGTGTCCACTGCAGTGCCGTGGCGTGTCCTGAGCACAGTGCCACCAGGATGCCTTTAACCAGCGTCACCAGGATGCTCCTAGCACAGTGCCACTGAGGTGTCCTTAAGCAGCGTCACCAGCGTGCCCACTGCGCAGTGTCACTGAGGTGTCCTTAACGAGTGCCATTAGAGTGTCCTTAGCCAGTGCCACCAAGGTGTCCTTAACCAATGCCACCAGGGTGTCTTTAGCCAGTGCCACTGAGCTCTCCCTAATGAGTGCCACCAGGGTGCCTACCACCCAGTGCCACTGAGGTGTCCTTAACCAGTGTCACCAGGGTGTCTTTAGTCAGTGCCACCGAGCTGTCCTTAATGAGTGCCACCAGGGTGCCCGCCACGGAGGTGTCCTTAACCAGGGCCACCAGGGTGTCCTTAGCCAGTGCCACCAGGGTGCCCCGAGCAGGACACGTCCCCATCGCGGTGCACGCGGTGCCGATGGCAGCGCCACCGGCGCGTCCCCAGCGCGGAGCCGCCGCGCGGTCGGCGGCCCGAGCCCCCCGCGGGGCCCCGCAGCCCGGGCGCGGGGCGGCGGCGCGGCCGGCGGCCCCCCCGGCCCGTGTCGAGCCTGTCCCTAAAAGGTGCTGGCGGGCGGCGGGGGAGGCGCGGGGGCGGCCCCGGCGGAGCGGCCCCTCCCCGGCTCTTAGGCGGCGCGGCGGGCCGGGGGGCGCAGAGCCGGTGCCCCCGCCGCTCCCGCCGCTCCTGCCGCTGCCGCCGCTCCGCGCCCCGCGCCCGCCGCCGCCATGGAGGCCATCAAGAAGAAGATGCAGATGCTGAAGCTGGACAAGGAGAACGCCATCGACCGCGCTGAGCAGGCGGAGGCCGACAAGAAGCAGGCGGAGGACCGCTGCAAGCAGGTGGGCCCCGTCACCCTCCCCGCAGTGCGGCCAGGGCACCGTGCCTTGAGAGTGACTACCCCCGGGGACATCGCCATGTGGGGTGCGCAGCACTGGGAAATCACCCCAGTGGGCGCCCAGCCCTGGGGACCTCACCTTGATGGGTGCCCAGCCCTGGGGAGCATGTCACCCTCATGGGCGCCCAGCCCTGGGGACCTCACCTCTCCCTGTGTCCAGCCCTGGGGACCTTACTGCTCCTGGTGTCCAACCCTGAGGACCTCAGCCCACTGAATGTCCCACCTGGAAGGCACTGCCCTAAGGGTGCCCACCCCCGGTTCTCTCACCCAAGAGGGTTGCCAGCCCTGGGGACCCTAAAGTGTCCAAACCTGGGGACCTCACAACATGAGGTGTGTAGCTGTGGGAACCCCATCCCACTCAGTGCCCAGCCCTGGGGACCTGCACCCCCATCGTACTGACCCACCACTCACCTTGGTCAGCCTGAGACGCAGGCCATGCCTCAGGGGGACACCTCAGCACCCCACCTGCCACCTCCTCGTCCCTTTCTCATGGAGACAACGTGCTGCCATCCCACGTGCATAGACAGGGAGATCTCAGTGGCCTCTGGAGCTGTGTCCCAAAGGTGGGACCTAAACAGTCTCCAGCACAGGGAGGAGGCCGCCACCTCCTTTCCCCCTTCAGGCTCAGGGATACTGAACCCTGGTGCTCTCCAAGGACCTGCAGCCCAAAGCTGACAGAGTGAGCATGTCCTTGTGCTCCCTTCCCACGCCCCCTGTCAGGGCCACGTCGGGATGAAGGTGGCCATCTCCCCAAGCCCCATGGGCACTGCCAGCGCGCTGGAGCCCTCCGGCCCTGCATGCCCTCACCCTGATCTCTGTGCTCCCTTCCCTTCCCCAGCTGGAGGAGGAACAGCAGGGCCTGCAGAAGAAGCTGAAGGGCACGGAGGATGAGGTGGAGAAGTATTCTGAGTCCGTCAAGGAGGCGCAGGAGAAGCTGGAGCAGGCGGAGAAGAAAGCTACAGACGTACGTAGGCTCTTCAGCAACCCCTCCCGACGCGCGCCAGACTGGGGGTGGGCAAAGGAAGAGGGGAGCCTTATATGGAAAGCATCTGTGGGGAAGACTGGCGGGATCCCATTCCTCGGACACTGACCCTGAGCCGGGCTGAGCAGCGGCGCATGCAGGGCCGGGAGCATCCCGGGGCCGGGCGTGTGCAGGGGCAGCCGCTGGCTTTTCCGGAGCGCGGTGGGTAGAGCGGAGCTGCCGCCTGCCTGGCTCAGCCCTGCGCCCCGGTGGGGACAAGGACCCAGCTGCGTCACTGTCCCCCGGCACACAGCTCTGGTGCCGCCGTAGGAACACACTTGGTGGGCTATGTAGGAAAGCTAAGAGGAGCAGAGAGGAGAAGCACCTCTTGCCCATGGCCAGCCACTGCAGTGACAGCGCGCTGACCGCAGGGAAGGATGCAGGGCGCTCCTGGTGGGTCCGGTGGGCAGCCTGGCACCCTGTGAAGGACACGTCCGGGACCGGTTTTATTTAGTGTTGTGGCTGGTGTTTCTCCTGAGAAACGGATCCCGCCGGGGAGATGTGAGGAAGGTGTTGAACTTGGCTGGTGGCAGCCGAGGGTGAAGGGCAGAACAGCTGTGTGCGCCCTCGCGGGCCGGGCAGGCTGTAACGACCGTGCTGCCACACTGGGTATTTGACACCCTATAAATAAATCCTCCTTTTGATAGCCAGTCCTTCTCTGATGAAAACCAACCCTGGAAACTGGAGGAGAAGCTAAAGGGGAGCCGTCTGGCATGTGGCCAGCAGGGGCCTGGCCAGGCTTTTTAGGATTGAGAACAAAAAATTCAATCCCGGATGGTTTAGGGAGCTAAATGGGGGAGATGCGTCAAATCTCTGAGGCAGCTGCCAAGGGCAGGGGAGAGCAGACAAGGACGAGCAGCGGGAGGGCCTGGGCCCACCAGCCCCTCTGGGGCTTCAAAAGGTGCAGAGAAGGAGCCGGGGGCAGGGTGCCCCTGGGGTTAGGAGGTGCCCATGGCCAGTGGGGCTCTCCTTGGGCGCAGGGTTGAACCGATGCCTCCGTGTGAGCTCCGCTCCGGCTCCCTGTGCCCTTATCCGGGGGACAGGGACACCCCTGAGGCGCACAGCCCTGCACCAACGCCTGAGTCCTGCCAGGCTGAGGCTCGAGGGGGACGTTTGCAGAGGTTTGTCCTGGGAAAGCTGCGTCTTGGCTTGTTGGCCTGCCCAAATTTAATGTGATACCCAAACCTGCTGGCTTGGCACAGTGGGGACAGCGCGGCTGCGGTGTCTACACAGGGTCAGACTGGTCTAGGCGAGCGCAGCATGGGGTGCCCTGGCGCAGGGTGGCAGGGGCATGCGCCCCACTGCAGCATTGGCTGTGGGGACAAGGGGCGCAGAGCGGAGCCAGCAGGTAGTGACGGGCTGTGTGGCACCGTCCTGGGTTGCCCAGTGCTGAGCAGGGAGCGATCGCAAAGCAGAGCCCCGCGGGAGGTGTTGACGCCTGACGGGATGCCCCATGTCTTGGACACCGGAGCCACCAAGGCAGCTGAATGTGCTGACAGTGCTAAGTGTCGGGGCTTGTGTTACCTCCTCCTCCAGCATGGGGACACAGCAAGGAACAGGGCTGTTATCAGCCTTACTAAGGCCAGGAGTGAGTGCAGGTGCGCTTCAGCCTTGGGCAGCCTGTGTTTGCGAACATGGAGCGCCTCCAGCCCTGGACCGGGTCAGAGCATATCACTTATGGGATACTTCCCACTCTTGGGAAAAGCGTCAACAAATGCCTTAAAAGTGTAAATCTCCCCGTGCTGCTCTCGGAAGGAGCTGGCAGTGGCCTGTGCCTGGCACCGCTGAGCTCATGGGTGGCACCGATGCTGCGCTGGCGCCGATGCCACCCCGGTGCTGGCGGTGCTGACGTGGCTGCACGGTGGGTGCCGGTTTGCAGCACAGAGATGAGGGTGCAGCTTCGGGGAACAGCAGCCCGCTCCTGTTTGGAGGCAGGATGCAGGGGGAGATCCCGCAGAGCCACCATGTCCTTGTGCCTCAGAGCGGGGGACAATCTGTGGCAACTCTTGCAGGGGCTCTGGCACAGGCTGCAGTTGGTGTGGGGCAGGCTCACCGCAGACACAGCGGCACAGCTGCTGAGGTCTCTGCCCAGCAGCCCGGCACCAATGCCCTGCATGGGACTGCTATGCCCGTGGGGTGCAGTGAGCGCCCGAGGAAATGCAAACTCCAAGCTCCGGCATTCCCAGGCCGTAATCCCGAAGGCTTCACCCGAGTTCCCACCCCGGCGCTCTCCCAGGCTGCGACTTTGCTCTTATTTGGTGATTCCCCGAGCTGGTGGGAGGGAACGGGGCTCTGCTGGGAAGTGACTGCATCCCGGGGTGGGGCCAGCGCCAGAGGCACTGGAGGCACCCGGCGGCCGCCAGGCCATGGGCACCCAGGGCGCCCAGCCCCAGTCCCATGGCCCCTCCGGTGTCCGGGTGCTGTGCAGGCCCACGGGCTGCTGTGCTGGGGCAATAGGAGAGTGCAGTGGGCACCAAAGCATCCGCAGAGTTCCCAGGCTGGGAATGGTGGTGCCCAGCAGAGCCAGCCCTTGGCCACTGCTTCCCTGCTTGATCCGAGCGTGTGGCAGCTGCTGGCGCAGCCCGGGAATGCGTGTTCCCGGAGGCAGGTGTGAAGTGTGGCCCCCGGGTGCCCAGGAGCTGTCAGAGCTCCTTAGCAGGGGATTGAGTGACGCCAGCGCCGGCTCCTCCCGACGGATCAGCTCTCAGCTCTGGCCAGGCACATGCTCTGGCCGGGATGGAGGGCTAGGAGCTGGACAGAGCCCCCAGGTGCTGCAGGGGGCACCCTCAGGGGGCGAGGGGCTGCCCAGCATGGCCACTGGGAGCAGAGTCGGGCCTCCGGCCCCTTGGGGCTGCCTCTGCCCCACGGCACTCGCTCAGTCACCCCATGGTTCCTGCAGGCAACAGGCCGGGCGTCCCCCAGCCCTGTCCAGTGCTGGAACAGCCCTGAGGACTCATGGCTCTTGCAGCAGCCGTGGCCCCTCAGGCTCCCCAGGCTCCTCTCTCCCAGGAGAAGTCCCACTCGGGCTCCTTCCGTGTGGATGGGACCGGGCACCCCGATGTGGGGCACGGTGGGTCTTGCCGGGGTCCCCTTGTGCCCTGTGCGGTGTGTCCTGTGAACCCTGTCTGGCGGGTGGGGGGAGCTTGCACCTTGCCCAGAGGGGCACCCCGAGGGGCTCCATGCACCCTGTGCCAGGGCACTGCGCACCCTGCTCAGGATGGGCACCGTCAGGCACCCTGCCAGGGGACACAATTCACCCTGCTGGGGGCCGCTATACCACATGTGAGGGATCCCCGCCTGCCCTGCGCAGGGCAGCGTGGCAGGCCCAGGTCCGGTCGGTCGGTGGCAGCAGCAGCAGCGGGAGGAGGAGGAGGAGGAGGAGGAGGAGCAGGAAGGGATGGAGGCAGGGCGGGCGGCGGGAGCGGCCGCTGCCTGAGCGCTTCCTGCCCGAGCCAGCGCGGATCCCACAAAGGGCTCCGCAGCGCGGCCTCCCCTGCGCTCCCCCGCCGCCACCACGGGGCCATGGCCGGCATCAGCTCCATCGACGCTGTGAAGAAGAAGATCCAGAGCCTGCAGCAGGTGGCCGAAGAGGCCGAGGAGCGCGCCGCGCACCTGCAGCGTGAGGCCGATGCCGAGCGGCAGGCCCGCGAGCGGGTAAGGCCCGGCCGGGGCTGGGGCGGGGGTCCCAGGCTGGCCACCTCTGGGAGCGCCCGGGGGCTGTGAAGGCTCCCCGTGAGGAGTCAGACCCAGCTGTGGGACCCCGCGGGCATCGCTGCCGTGGTGCAAGGCTTGGCGCGGATGTCATCCCGCTATCCCGCTATCGGCGCAGACAGCCACCGCCGCTCCCTTCCGGGGCTGCCCCGCCGCAGCTGGCCCCAGGGCGCATGGCATCCCTGGGCGCGCTCCAGAGCGCTCCCCTGGGCGTCACGGCAGCGCTTGGCTGCCCCGGGCTGCCCCGGGCTGCTGGGCATCCCTCCCCACCGCGGGCAACGGTGCCGGCAAGGGGCATCTCCTCCTGCCAGGGCAGGGCAGAGCCGGGGCCTCCCCAGCCGCGTTTCCGGTGCTGCTGGGGACGCGGCGGCCGCGGCAAGAGGCGGGCGATGGCCCCTCTTCGGATTGATGCTGCTGCCCTGCAGGGCCAGCTGGCCCTGCCTGCAAGGGGAGCCTGTCCCGGGGCTGCTGCTGCTCTGGCAACTGGTCCTGGCACTGGGAGCTGGGCTGTTGGGATGAGACCAGTCTGAAAGTTGAGGGTGCCTTTTGCCACGTGCTCCGGCAGCTTGCAGGAGACCTGGCTGTTGCGGGGTGTCCAGGCAGCATCCTGGCCATGTTGCGGTCTCGCGGGTGCAAGGGTGGGCGCTGCACGGGCTGCTGTGTCGGGTGCTCCCGCTGGGTCCCCCGGTGCCTCTCCCCAGGGAGGAGGGAGGCCAGGCCGGAAGACAAGAGCCCAGGCCCGGGACGGAGGCCAGCCCGCCGCCCTGCTCCCTTGGGAGCAGACAGATCCTGGGAAAGGATGGCTATGCCCCAGCAGCCAGCGGCACGCGCTGCTAAGAATCCTGTGCCTGGGCCCTTGCCTGGCTTCCCGTGGGCTCCGTGACGCAGGTGTCCAGCCAAGAGCTTCCAGTGCTGCAAAACCTCCCTCTGCTGCCCCGAAGCCCGGCCAGGGGCCGAGCTTTCCACACAGGGGCAGCGGGGCGGCATTTCCCGGCTCCAACTTGTTCCCTGGCTCTGTGGGTATTTTTTTCTTTCCGTTTTGTTTTTTTTTCCGATGCCTTCCCCGCTCCTTTGACATCCTCCCGATATCGAGGGCAGCAGAGCTGGGTGCGGTGCCCGGGCTCTTGTCACCGGGGCTGCGTGCAGAGGAAACGGCCCCTTCCTGCAGGCGCAGATCGCGTTCCCCGGCCGCCCGGCGCTGCCAGAGAGCTCATGTTCCTCAGCGTCCAGCCGGGCAGGGCTCTGCCCCGCTTTGGGGCCACTTCCCAAGGGAAAAATAGCAATAATTAATAATAATAATCTGCTCACTGTAAGGCAGCAGGGCAGCGCCTCAGCGGGCTCCGGCCCAAGCTCCCCACTCGGTGGCACCCATGGGGACCACTCTGTTGGGGAGCAACAGAGAGGATGTGCCGGGTGGGGTGGCTGTCCTGGCTACTTGCCGGCCTCACCGTGGGTCTGGCTACCCGTCTGCCTCCCGCCCGGACTGCCGCGGGCCCGCCGGGAACCTGAGCTGCTGCACGCTGCATTCGTGCGCTGGCCGCATCCCAGGCAGCGCTTGGGGCGGCTGCCGGTTTCCTGAGAGCGGGAAGGGACCACGTGCCAGATCCCGGGGCCAGGCGCTCGTGCGGCTGTGTGCGGGAGCAGGGGCAGCCCGGCTGGCATCCCCGTAGGCGGCACAGGGCAAGCACAGTAGTGAAAGCAGCTCCCTGCTTCTTGGGTGCCTGCGCTGCTGCCCCTTGGCCCCTCTGCATGCAGGATGTTGCAGCTGCAGCCGGATGGGGACAGCAGAGCCGGCAGGCTCGGGAGCTGTAGCT
Source organism: Tinamus guttatus (assembly GCF_059628265.1). Lineage (NCBI taxonomy): Eukaryota > Metazoa > Chordata > Aves > Tinamiformes > Tinamidae > Tinamus > Tinamus guttatus. Next base: position 187,257 of record NW_028288618.1, read on the forward strand.
GGCCAGGCCAGTCCCGGCCTGTGGAAAACCAGGATAATTATCCTCTGGGTTGGCACGGGTCTCCTTGTGTCCCGGGGTGCAGGGCCGCTCCCTGCGGTGTCGCCGCGTCACCGTCCATCCCCCGCTCCGGGCTTTTCACGCTGCCAGGAGCTGCCGGGAGCTGCCGAGGCAGCAGTTTGTGACCACGGCGGGAGCAGGAAGCCTTCCCGAATGGGAGAGTGCGGGGGCAGGCATGGAGGGGCTGGTGTGGGGCCAGGCCCAGGCTCATGGGTGCCGGCTCGCTGGCCCATGGAGCCTGGGAACGCACGGGGCCCCGGTGCCGTGGGCCCCAATTGGCCGCCCGCCAGCCTGTGCGGGCCACGGGCTCCGTCGCTGCCACTGCCGCGCTGTAAGTCACGGGGCCTCAGCTGCCGGGAGGCTCCGTGGGGCTGCACGGGGCTTGGGCTGTCCCTTGGCGTGGGCCGGGGAGGGTGTCCCACCGGGAGCCTCTGGACTTGCTCTGCTGCCGCCTCCATAAACAGGAAATCCACAAGTGGCTTCGATGGCCTTTTCAGGAGCGAATCTGTGCAGGGCATTCCTGCTTCTTTACTCACTGCTCTGCAAACCCCAAATACCATCCCCATGACAGCACGGCCGCTCCGGCCGGCCGACCAGGGAAGGCGCCTCTTCCCTCTGTCGGGTGCCCCGGGGAGTGATGGAGGGTCTGGGAGCATCGAGCGGGGCTGCCGATGGCTGGGACATGCAGCAAGCAGGGACTTGTGCTTGGGCTGCGTGTTCAGGATGGAGCAGTACGCAAGGAGGTGCTAGAGACGAAAGACAAGATGGAGAAAAATCCTGTTATCCTTGGAAAAGCGCCTTGAACACAGCACTATCAGCTGGGTATCCTTGGACAAACTGCTGGGTCCAGACGGGTGCAGGGCAAGCACTGGTGTGATCATGGGTCAGGAGCTCTTGCAGCATAGAGTAAAGGAGCCTGCGTGACAGCAAAAAACAGAAGTAATTGAAGAAAAATGTTTTCTATGTATATATGTATGTGCAACCTGTAATTAGCCTCTGGAACTCGTTAGAGCACGAGGAGAGCTCAGAGGGGTTGGAAATCAGGGCAGGGTGGGTGGCTGGGTGGGAGTGTCTTCCCAGGGCTCTCCCGGTGCTGCTGGGCACCAAATGACCCGGACAGCAGCTGTGATGGGGTGTCTTGGTGCGCGCGGTAGCTGCTGTTGTGGCTGCCATGGGTCGGTGCCGTGCAGCTTGGACAGTGCCAGTGTCTTGCAGCCGTTCCCTGCTGTGGCAAGGGGTGATGGCAGTGCTTCTTCTCCGCCAGGCCGAGGCCGAAGTGGCTTCTCTGAACCGCCGCATCCAGCTGGTGGAGGAGGAGCTGGACCGAGCCCAGGAGCGCCTGGCCACCGCCCTGCAGAAGCTGGAGGAAGCCGAGAAGGCGGCTGATGAGAGCGAGAGGTGCGATGTGGGGAGGGAGCGATGAGTAGGGGGCCCTGGATGGTGGACAGACCCTGTCACCCTTGGCTTCACAGTGGTGGTTTGGGGGCTTCGGGGATTTGGGTCCAACAGGGCACTGCCCATCCCCTGCCCACGAGCGCTGCCAGGAGCCTGGCAGCCCTGGGCTGAAAGGGCTGAGCTTCAGGTTCCCACACACGGCAGAAGAGGCTGCAGAGAGGTTTTCTTACATGACCCTGAGGAGATTGTGTCAGCCCTCCTGCAGACCTCAAAGGGAGAGAGTGAGGTCAGAGCACAGCAAAGTCCCCAGATAAGTGTGTTCTTTGAAATTTCCAGAGCACTCTTGAATTCTGCAAAATGGTCTGGTGGTCATATGAATATCAGGCAGTAGCTAAAGCCAGAGGATGCTCAGAATATGTTTTCTGTCCCACAGCAGACCCCTGTGCTCAGGAGAGCTCCTGGCACCCAGGAGTTGAGGTTGGCTGTCAGTAGCAGCGGCAGGGAAACAGCCTTGTTCAGAAACTTGCTTATGGAGGCCATTTCCCCATACTCCGGTGGCGATGGTGTAGCTCCGCGCGGCAGTCACACCTCCCAAGGAAAGGCTGTGCAGATGGAGGGCACTTAGATTTTATGGGACTAGCAGCCACTGCCCAGGAGCTTCCAGTGCCAGAAATGTCATTGTGTTCCTGGTGTGACATGTTTCCTCAATGATAGCAGGCACTGAGTCAGTGGAGGAAAGAATTCTGTGTCGGTTGATCTGGGAAGTGCAGGATGGCCCTGATGCCCATCCACAATGTCCCTCTGGCACTGAGATCACCACAGGCTGCGTTGCTTTCTGGTTCTGAGCTTCATCCCTGAAAGAAATGGCTTTGCCACGGGAAGTTTCCTAGAGTTTCCTCAAGGCTGCTGGGCTGCCAGGCTGCTTCTGCAGAGATTGTGCCCAGCCCCACGCTACAGCTCCTCGCTCTGGTAGGTGGCCCCAGGGCGGCCTCGGGGCAGATTTGCAGTCTGGTTTCTTTAATTGTGTGCAGGAGCACTCCAGCACGACTCTGATGTACAGGATGTCCAACAAGTACCGGTGTCCCTGGGCCATGCCCCTCATCTCCAGAGCCAGAGAAGGGCTCCCCATCACAGGAGCCAGGTCACGGCCTACCGGACACAGCGGTAACATCTTCTATCTTGGGCTTTCCTCAGAGGCATGAAGGTCATCGAAAACAGGGCCATGAAAGACGAGGAGAAGATGGAGCTCCAGGAAATGCAGCTGAAGGAGGCAAAGCACATAGCCGAGGAGGCCGACCGCAAATATGAGGAGGTGAGTGACACCTCCCTCACACGTCCTCTACCCCGTGCGCTGCCACCACTCACAGGCCCTGGCATCCCCATGACCACCCCCTCACCGGGGTGCTGCCTGCCTCCCAGCAGGACCAACCTTTTGCTGCTGCCCACAGGTCGCCCGCAAGCTGGTTGTCCTTGAGGGAGAGCTGGAGCGCTCGGAGGAGCGGGCAGAGGTTGCAGAGAGGTGAGTTGCAGCGCGCGCGGCGCGTCGCTCCCGACGCCGGCAGCCTTTGCCCGAGCCGCAGGCGTGAGCCATGCGCGTGCAGGGATGTCCCTTCCCCGGCAGCGCTGCTGGCAAGGTTCGGCCAGGGGAGGCCCCCAGGGCGATCACAGGCGTCGGCAGGGGAGTGGGCCTGCCCGGAGCATGTTTGACCCTGTTCTCTGCTTGCCCCGCCCCGGGGTGCCCCATCTTCCCACCCCCAGCCGAGTGAGACAGTTGGAAGAAGAGCTGCGGACCATGGACCAGACCCTCAAATCCCTCATGGCCGCAGAGGAAGAGGTACTGCAGCAGGGAAGCGGGGAGCCGCGCGGCAGCCCCTCTCTCTCCATCTCTGTCTCTCGAACCATCCAAGCTGCCTCTCTCCTCTCCACACCGCTGCCTTGGCCACAGCCTCACCTTTCCTCCCCCTCGCCCTGCGGGCAGCACATGTCGGAGCTGTGGCCCCGTGGACAGGACAGGCTGGGCACGCTGGTGCAAGGCATGGCGGGAGAAGGGATGCTCCCCATGCTGTCCCCGCTTCCAAGGAGCTGTGAGGAACGGATGCGTCCCAGCAGCCGCCGCTCGCTGCCACGGTGCCTCTGCTCCTCTTCCACCTGCGTTTGCTGTTTTCTTCTCCTCTCTCAACTTGTTCTCTCTCTTTCTTTCCTCCTTCCCCGCACCTGCTCTGTTGGCTCCTCTCTGTCCTTCGCCTGCCCCTCTCCCCACTCCCTCACCTGATGGCCCCTGCTTGGGATGTAGTAAATGTGGTGACCTAGAGGAAGAGCTGAAAATTGTCACCAACAACTTGAAGTCCCTGGAGGCCCAAGCTGACAAGGTAGGAGCTGGCTGAGCTGGGGCTGGGAGAGGGGCCAGCTGTGTGGGGGGCCTGGTGGAGGGCCGGGGTGACTTGCAACCGCAGCCATGCCGCATGGCTCACAGGTGCCCTCTCTCTCTGCAGTATTCCACCAAGGAGGACAAGTACGAGGAGGAAATCAAGCTTCTAGGGGAAAAACTGAAGGAGGTAAGGAGAGATGCTGGCAGGCAGGATGCCCTGTGCTTGACTCTGGGATGCTCCAATAGGGTCTCTCTGCCCTCGGAATGTCTCTCTGTACCCTCTTGGGGGCCAACACTTATATCCCTGGGGAAGATCCCCAGGCACAGCCCCACTGGGACACATTTTCCCATCCCACTATCCCCCAGCCCTGTGCCATGCTCTGCTCCTGCGGCACCACTCACCTCAGCTCCTACAGTGCCAGCTCAGCCTTTGGTAAAAAAAAAAAAAGACACAAGATTAATTTATCAATGGTTGATTTATATTGAAAGAAGACTTGGAGGTTACCACAAAGACTGGGAAGAAGGGCTCTGGGCCAGGCAGAGCATTAGCGCAGCCTGACCTTCGACTGAGAGGTTCCTTCTTGTTTTCCCTCACTGTCGCTGCACTGCATAAATCCCTCTTGCAGCCCTCCGAGGAAGCGTCCCTGGTGTGCTGCTTGAGGTACATTTGCTGGCTGCAGCTCATGCCCTGCACACTTGTACTTCAAGCCACACTGGGTTAGCAGTGATCCGTGCAGCCTTGGTTGCACACGAGTGGTGAAGCGTGTGGTCTCTGATGGGTTCTTCTCTTCCAATACATTGAGATGAACAGGATGTCCCATAAGAAGGTGCTTTGCCCAGGTGCCTCTGCCAAGGAGGGCACTAAAGATGCTGCCCTTCCTGGGCGCAGTGTAATGACAAGGCAGCATCGTGGCCTGACTATTGTGGGCTGCACAGGAGCCTTTCATGGGGGCATTGCCAACACACCTCCAATAACGCAAAACAGAGTCAAAATAAATATTGAACCCCGCTATGGAGGCAAATCCATGTGCTCACCAGCTCCACCAATGAACACAGGTGTGAGCTCATGGAATGAGATGCAGGAGGGGCAGGTTTGGGGTCCAGGGCAGTCCATGCTGCTTGAAGACACCTCCGTTGTGTCCTGTGGATCTGCAACTCACCCTGTCTCCCCTGTGCTCCTGCAGGCAGAGACCCGAGCAGAGTTTGCTGAGCGGTCTGTGGCGAAGCTGGAGAAAACCATCGATGATTTAGAAGGTAAAATTCCTTTGCCTGCCCCACCTCCCTGTCTTGTGGGGAGCACAGGCAGCCGGGGAAGGCTGGGGATGCCCAGCAATGGCCTGGCCAGTGCTGGCATGTGCCCCTGGCTGGGGCAGGACAGGGCATGGCTGGGGCGGCTGCAATGGGTGGCCCAGGGCATTGGGCAGTCATGGGTTCCAGGATGGGGATGCCATGGGGATGAAGAGCTGCTGGGGACCACGGCCCCTGCCCCGCCGGCCCCAGGATGCTGCGGGTCGGCAGGAGGGTCGTGTCCCCTCCCCTCGCGCCCTCACCGTGCTCGGCGCCACACTTGCCCGCTCCCGCCTCACCGCCGCTCTCTCTCCCCCGCACTACTCCACCGCCCCCCACCCGCCCCCCACCTGCAGACGAGGTGTATGCGCAGAAGATGAAGTACAAAGCCATCAGCGAGGAGCTGGACAATGCGCTTAACGACATCACCTCCCTCTGAGCCCCCGCCGGCCGCCAGCACCGCGCCACCCCCTGCCCACCACCCCCGTCCCTGCTCGCCCGCCCTGCCTGCCCCCCGCCTCCTCCTGCCCCACGCGCCTCCTCTGCTCCTGCTCCTGCTCTGCACCGCTCCTTTGGGACCCCTTGGGGCGGTCCCGCACTGTCCCTCTCTGGCAGGAGATGAAGGACTAGCTACTAAGGGGTCTGTGTGGGGATAGGGAGCGGTCACAGGCCGCCTGGGCGCCCACATGCCTGGGCGGCGCAGGTTTGGGCAGGGCTGGCTTTCCTGAGGTGCCAACGCTGCCCGTGGCACACAGGGAGATGAGGGGTGTCGGCAGCTGCGGAGGACTCCCCATGGCTGCACCCATGTCCCGGCGCTGCCCAGCTGTGGGGAGGGAATGGGCCCGGCCTGGGCTGGAGAACCCCTTTGCTCCAGCACCGTCCTCCTTGGGGAGCCGGTGGGGGGTCTGGCCCCGAGGGACAGAGGGGGCATCAGGCCATGCGGGCAGCCCTTCCCCAGGCAGGCAGGCAGCCCCCACTCCCGCTTCCCTCTGCCTCCCATCTGTCCTTTGCATATCGCTGTTCAGTTTGCATTTCATGACTTTTTTTTCTTTTCTGTCCTGTCCCTCTGGGTTACTGAGTAGGTCTCAATAAAGCATTTTCTCTCCTTGGTTTCTCCTTTGGTTTCTTCATGCTGCTCTGGTTTCCCACTCTCACCCCTCATTTCCTGCCTGTGTCTCGCGGGTGCCGGCAGCCGGGCACAGGATGTGGCTGATGGCAGCCCGCGGCCGCCCCAGTGCTGGGGCTGCCTCAGCTGGAGCCCCTCATGGCTCCCACGCCATGAGGCCTAGCGCGACAGGGCCCTTTGTGCCCTTGGCCCTGCCACCTCCCCCGGCTCTCGGCCACAACTCATCTTCTGCCTCCTTCCAAGCCCTGGCATCTCTCTCACATCACCCTTCCCTGTCAAAAGGGCGATTCCTGGTCATAAAGGGGGCTTCAGTGACTCCCCTGCCTCCCTCCTTGGCATTGTACCCTGACCCACCACCTCTTCCCCAACCAGACGGACCTATGGTCCCATCCCTGCCCTGGGGCCTGCTGTCTCCCTGCCGGCCCCAGCTCAGCCCCACTCCCACTGGGTCACGGCCGCTGCAGGGTCTCCACCAAGGTCTCACCGGGGGGAACTGTCTCTTTTTGCTAACTCTCCTTTCTCTCTCTCTTTCCCTCTGCTGCGCTGACGTCTTCATTTTCTCTAGAGCGCTCAAGGCAGGAGGCTGAGAAAAACCGTGTTCTCACTAACGAACTGCGGGTCATCCTTACTGAACTTAACAACTGAGCTGCGCAAAGCTCCCCGGCCCCAGCCCACGCCTGCTCCCACCACGTGGCTCGCGGGGCTGCCGCGCTCTCCGCTCCCTGGCCCCCAGCCCCACAGGGTCGCTCCCAGGCCCTGGCTGCTCCCCTGGCCTGTTCCGGCCAGGCTGCCTCAGGGCTGCGAGTCCTGCCCGCTCCCCGCTGCAGCCCAGTGGTGCATGGAGCAGGGATAGCCCGGCCTCGACCACCCACCCAGGGATGACCGCCCTGCTCAGGGGGGCTGGAGAGCCCCTCTGTAGCTGATTGGTTTTCCCAGGGAGAGGAGGGAGGGTTTTCACGATGTCCTGGGACACCCATGCCATGGTGGCTTCCTCCTGGCGTCAGCTTGGCCCCACTCGGGAGAGACATGCATTGCTTGTGCATTGCTGCCTTCCCCTGCTGCTCCCAGGGGCATGGGGACCTCTAAGGCAGCTAGTGTCTTCCTCATTGCTCTGGTCATCTCAAACGGTCCCCTCGGAACAGGAATTCCCTGCTGGGAGGGCTGAGGTAGAGCTGGGGCCCAGGCAGTGCCCCACTGGCTAGGTCCTGGGAAGGGGACAGGGCAGTGGGGGGCAGAGCCCGGCTGGGAACGCTGGGAGATAGGGCTGGAGCAGCAGTGCAGGACCTGGCCAGGAGAGCCCTGCATCCCATCCCCATCTCTCAAAAGAGGAGGATGCAGCTGGGAAGTGAGAGCCAGGGGAGGCTCTGTCCGGTGGAGCTTGTTCCTGCAGCCTCATCAGTTCTGCTCTTTCTCTGTGCTGTCCCTCTGCCCATCCTCATGGGCTGCTGTCTCACTCCTGTTCTCTTGGAGCATCGCTGGCCTTTGGAACAGACGCTGGTTCTCCTCTTTCGCTGGCCAGGGGCTCACGCACACACCCATAGCCAGCCAGCAGGAACCTGGGGTAGGATGTTCTGTGGAAATCGGGAGCCACAAGGCTGTGTCGCCTGGCCAGCCGGTGAGCATGCCCAGGCCATGGGATGTGATGGGAGGAGGGGAGAAGCAGAAGAGCAGGGTTTGGAGAGCAGGAACCAGTTGTCCTCAGAGACTGGCACAGGTGGCCTGGCCACCCTGGCAGGTCCTGGAGCGACTGCGCTCATCCCTTCCGGCACCGAGGCTGCTTGCGCAGGCTCGGCTCCGAGGGAGGCCCTGCTCCTTTGGACGCTGTTTCCACACTGACATGTCCATTTGTGTGTGTGTGTGTCTGTGCTTGGTGCTGCGTGCGTGGCTCTGTGTCCGCGTGCGTGTGGCTGCCTGTGTGTGGCCATGTCCTTGTGTTCACAGAGAATCTGGCCAGTGCCAAAGAGGAAAACGTTGGCATCCACCAGGTCCTGGACCAGACCTTGTTGGAACTGAACAACCTCTGAGCTGCCTTGGGGAGCCCCCATCCCTCTTCCCTACCCCACACGTGCACCCCACTGGCACACTCTGGACGTCATCAGCTGAACTGCGTCTTGGCCAAATCCACACATCCATTGAGAAGGGAAACCCTGCAGTCTTACACTGTAGCTTGAGGGGATCTTGTCTGTGCACAGCCGGAATGGCTCTGTCCTGTCTTCATGTCCAAATATTAAAGCAGTTTGACAAGACGGATGAGAGTGCTGTGTCCTCTTGGGTGCATATGGACACTAGAAGATGTGGAGGGGGTCCCCCTGCCTTGTTCACGCCCACAGCTCTGGCCTTGCTATGCGACGGGAGGCAGTGTAAGGTTGTCCTCTTTGGCCACAGAGGGCTGGGAGTGATAACGCACAGTTTGGGCTGCTTCCCCCCTTCTCCAGCTCTTCCTTGGCATGTGAGTGATGCACAGCCCCACAGGAAGAAACTCAAAAGCCCAAACTGACCGCCCCCAACCAGGTGTGCGTGGATAGCAACATGTCACTAGCATGTCCCCTACCATAACCAGCACGTTACCTGTGTGGCACTGGGGAGGCCTTGCAAGCATTCCCCTCCATTCCATGGAGTGTGTTAATGCGATTCATGCTAAAAACAGCCTCAGCACATACCCAAATCTGTGTCCACACACGTGCACACACTATTGCTTATCAGTGTCTCCTCCAGGCCAGCCGCTTACTCTGTGTACGAGCTGTACTTCCTATTAGCAGGCACCAAACACCTCCTCAGGGACAGCGGTCTAATCTAAACCAGCAGATACTACTACAATAGGCACTCAATTCCTGAGGCGCTCAGGAAATTCCCTCCTGGTTTGTTCCTTTTTCCTTTGGACAAAGCGAAGAAGAGTGGGATGTGCCTCCTCCCTTGCTGACACCAAAAAGGGAGAGGGCTCCCTTGGAGAGACCCGAGAGTCATGATCCAGTTCTGGCCCTGGTTGGGGTCTCTCCGCGGCTCGCACCGAGCCCTGCAGTCCCACGCCAACGGGCGGATATCCCTCCAATAGCAGAGCCTCCCGCTGCCAGGAAACACAAGCCACTCTGACCCCTTAACGAGCCAGGCTGTCACCCGATGAGCAGCCAACAGGGATCAATCCTGTTATCTGCTCTGCTCTGCTTGCTGCCCCACACGTAGCTCAGGAAAGGAGGGTGAGTTCGCACCTCCTTCCTGCCAGGTGCTGCCGGCCTCCGGCGCTCCGCCAGGCCCAGCGCTGCGGCTCGTGGCTCTGAGGACCTTATCGCTGCCTCTCCTCATGCCGGGGGCTCGGGCGCGCTGCCTCATCTCTGTTCTCCTCCCCAGGGTGGATGATCTGCCCACACCGCAGCCTCCCGCCCCGGGCCACCCTGAAAGGGAAGTAGTGGTGCTCAGGGCACTGGCGACAACATGGAGAGGGGTGTCCTCTGCCAGGAAAGCCAGGGCCCCCCCAGTGCACAAGCCGTGCTAGAGGGACACGGGGCCAGGGGCGACGGGGTACCCTACGGGCATCTCGCAGTCCCCCACAGCACCCAGTGACTTGGTGCCAAGCCCTGAATCTGCCTGGCTAAAGCGCCTCGTTTGGCTGCAAGGGGACAAGGGCACCAAAGCGCTCAGGGCACCCGGGGCAGCAAGCAGTGCCCGCACTGCAGACAACCGATCGCCAGTGCCTATCAGGGTGTGTCCGATGCTGCTGCAGGGCCTTGGGGCACCCGTCACGCCGCGGCCAAGACCCTTCCGTGAGGCCCCGTGTCCCCACTGGCCACTCCAGCCTCCTGGTTCACATATATCCCCCCAACTAAGGCGCTCCGTTCTGCTGCAGCATCCCAGCTCCACATGGGCAGATGCAGCCAGAGCGAAGGCCCGGCCGGCTCCGTCCCACCCGCTCGACCTTTGGATATGTTTGCGCGAGCTCTGGCGCCTCCCGTGCCTGCACCGGGGCCTCCTGCGCCCCGCTCCCTTCCCCCTGGCGCGGGGGGCCTTTTCCGTGCCCCGTGGCTCCGCTCCGTCCCCAACCTGCCCCTGCAGCCCCGCCGCGGCCCCCACCCCTGGGCTTCTTGCCCCAGACCCGGACTGCACGGAGCGCGTCCCAGCCCGCCACGGCGGAGCCGCCTTCCCGCGACGGACGGGGCCGGCGACGGGAACGCGGCCTCGGCCCCGCCCCTGCCCGCCGTGACCCCGCCCTCCCCGCCGTGACCCCGCCCCGCTCGGCGTGACCCCGCCCTCCCCTGTGACCCCGCCCCACTCGTCGTGGCCCCGCCCTCCCCCCCTCTGGCCCCGCCCTCCCAGCTGTGACCCCGCCCCGCTCGTCGTGGCCCCACCCCTCCCCGCAGTGGCTCCGCCCCTCCGCGCCGTGGTCCTTCCGCCGGCGGCGGCGCGGTGACGTCACGGCGGCCCGGAAGCGCGGCGGGCGCGGCGCGGGCCGGGCGGAGCGGTTCGGTGCCGTCCGGTGCGTTCCGGTGCCGTCCGGTCCGTTCCGGGGGGCTCCGGCGCGCTGCGGCCCGCGGCGGCGGCGGCGCCATGACGCTCGCCGTGTTCTTCGGGTGCACCTTCATCGCCTTTGGTCCCGCGTTCGGCCTCTTCCTCTTCACCATCGCCCGCGACCCGCTGCGCATCATCATCCTCATCGCCGGGTCAGTCCCGCCCCGCACGGGGCCGCGCCGCCCGCCCCGCCGGTACCGCCACCGGCATGAGCCCGGCACGGGCACCAGCACCAGTCGTGGTACCAGCCCGGGCACGGCAGTGTCACTGGTACCAGTACTGTTGGTACCAGTACGAGTTGTGGTACCAGCATGGGCACAACGGTGACAGTAATACCAGTACTGGACATTGGTACCAGCTGTGGTACCAGCTTTGGCACGGCAATGTCACTGGTACCGGTACTGGACATTGGTACCAGTCGTGGTACTGACATGGGCATGGCAGTGGTACCAGTACAGGCGCTGGTCCCAGTCCAGTCTGTTGTGCACTGGCGGTGGTCTGGTACTGTGCTGCGGGTACCAGCACTGGTACCAGTGCTGGCAGCACCAGTGCAGCCCTGGAGCCGGTACCAGTGTGTGCAGGACACTGGTCATGTCAGCAGGAGGGGAGCAGGCCCCGCGCTGGTCCCGCAGCCGGTGCTGGTGTTGGGGCGGCGCCGGCGCCAGTCCTGGCACAGCAGGGCACTGGTACCAGTGCAGGAGTGGGGCACGGCCAGCGTTGGGGCAGGACGTTGGCACTGACCAGTGCAGCCCTGGTTCCAGTGTGGGTGTGTGACTCGGGACCACCGGTACCGCTCTCCACATGCACTGAGGAGCGCTGGTACCACAGCACCGGCACCAGCAGTCACAGAGGGCACAGCCCGGTGCCAGCACCGGTGTAGCAGGTTGCAACAGCGGTGCAGCTGTGGCCATGGCACCAGTTCTGTGTGGGGACAGTGGTGGCGGTGGCAATGTCACCAGTGGCACTGGGGAGGCAGGGTCCCTTCCTTGGCCCCTGAGGATCTGGCTGTGCCCCCAGCAGCTCTGGAGGGAGGGGACGAGGTGCCGGCCTCTGCGAGCCTCGTGCGTGGCTGAGCGCGGTGATGTCGGGAGCTCATGGCACCGTGCTCGGCCGCAGGGCCATCCCAGCAAGGGGGGATGGGAACGGGGCTCTGGGCAGGGTCACGGCAGAGAAGGGCGGCTCTGGGCTGAGCTACTCGTGCAGGCCCTGCCGCCCCAGGGGCCTGTGCCCGAAGCGCTGCCCTTGGGAGTTTCTCGGGCACCGCTTTGGTGTAGAACGTGTCTTCTGGGAGCGGACAGGGAATAAGTTTTCCGCTCAACTTAGACCCGCAGCAGGACATGTTTGTAGGAGCCTTTTGGTGCGGGATAGTGGCTGTCGTGGACACTCCTTGGCTGGTGCAAAGCCAGGGCTCTCCACGAATGGGCACCCGCTGATGTCTGCCCAGCTCCAGGCGCTGTCTGCGCTGCTTGGGCACAGAAGGAGGCTCTTCTGCCCGAGGCAGGAATTGTCTCCATGGAGCAGAGAGCAAACGCTCGGTGTTTAGCAGCATTTCTGTCTCTCTTGCAGGGCTTTTTTCTGGCTCGTCTCACTGCTGCTCTCCTCCCTCATCTGGTTTATTGCTGTTAAAGCCAGTGACCCCAACGATGAACCGTTGCAGAAGGGGCTCTTGATATTTGGGGTGATGTTTTCTGTGCTGCTGCAGGAGGCCTTCCGCTTTCTCTACTACAAACTCCTCAGGTAAGGGATGTGGTGTGGGTCTGGCATGAGGAGGAGGCTCTCCTGTCACCCAGCTGATCCTGTCTCACTGTGGCAGGGCCGGAGGATGTTGGTGCTTCCTGAGTGCTGGCGTGTCCTTTGGAGCCCCGTGACTGTACCCAGAGAGGCAGCTTGAGTTAACCCTGAGCCTCAGCAAGCCCCGGGCTGGGCCCAGGATCTGGGAATGGAGTGATATTGCCCTTGCCTTTTCCCTCTGCATCCTGAGCTCTGCTCAGGATCTCAGTCAGCATTTCTTAGGAGACTAAGATTCTTACAGCTAAAACTTGTGTCTTAATTGAGGTCAGGAGGCTGTGACTCCAGGCTGTTACAGGATGGGTTATAGGATTTTTATCCTGCCTTCCCAGCAGGCTGTTCTGACTAGATCCAAGAGCATTCCCATTGTTTGGATGATGCCTGTGGGATGCCAGACGAAAAAACTTCTACTTTGCTGTGTGAATGAAGGACGTGTTTACAAGTCTGGTTCTTTTCTTAGCATAGTCTTTCCCTTTGCTTCACCAGGAAGAGCCTGCAGGAGGTTTCAGGGCTGTGCCCTGCTCGGGGTGCCTGTCTTGGCTGGTGCAGTGTCACGTTGTTTGTGAGCCAGCGTCACACCCCACGTTACGTCTGAGCAAAACGGCTCAGCCCTAGGGAGGTGGCAGTGGGTTGTGTAACTGCTGTGTCTGTGTGTGACCCACAGCAGCGCCTGCTGCTCTCTGTGCTCCTCAGCCTTGGGTGTCCCATTTAGGATGCTTTGATGACTGCCCCGTGGAGGAGTGGTGGTAACATAGGCAGAGTGGTTTGTCCCCGCGAACCTGAGAGATATTAACCTTGGGAGTTTGGGGGGGATTCGAACAGTTCCTCACCTTCGGGGCAGGGCTTCTTGGCCAGGATGAACCTGTGGCCAGGAGTCAGGGCAGCACTGCTGGAGGGCAGTGTCTGCAGTGCCCTGTGTCCCTGCAGTGGGGAGAGGGGCCTTAGGCCGGGTTTTCCATGGGATTTCTACCACATCAGGCCCAGAGAGATCAGCTGTTCTGCTAGGAATCACTTTGCCCTTTCCTAAAGTAGCAAAGGTGCTTTGCAGGTGTCAAGGCCAGCAGGACCTGACCCAGCAATCTGCACTTGGGTGTTAGCCTGAAGCCTTGTCCAGAGCTTCCTAATCCTGCCCTGTATTTCTGTGTCGGGACTCAGGTCCCTGCTGAGGGACAAGGCTGTCCCCTTTGGGGCCAGCTCCCGACCCAGGGCAGCCCTGCCAGCTGCCGGGAAGTTCGTTCCCATCAGGAGCAATCACTGCCTCAGGCATGGCACCCGGGCCAGCCCAGGGCAAAGTCTAGGCACAGTCTCAGGAAGGCTGTGGCTCCCTGGGATCTGCGTGGAGCCTTGCAGGCCACGCTGGTGCTTCAGGACGGGAGATGCTGCCCGAGAAGTGTGGATGCGCAGAGGGAGTCGCTGGGATCCCAGCACTCCTGTCTTGCCAGGCAGCGTGGCGCAAGGAATAAGCAAGCAGGAAGGGCCGGGAGCAAGAGCAGGGCAGAGAAAGGCTGGCAGCCTGGAGACGAGGGGCTTGGGAAAGGTCCCAGCTCCGGTAGGGGTGTCTCAGGAGCAGCGCCGGTTGTTGAGCCCGTGGCAGGTATGCGAGTCACGCTCCTCGCCGCAGCAAGCACTTCTGGAGCTGGGAAGGCAGAGGGTAGCAGAGCTCCATGGATCCCTCTCTGGAATATAAAGTCGTGTGCTGCATTCTGCAGAAGTCCAGCCCCTTTTAGGGCTGCTTTCTTCTTAAGGCTGAAGAAGCTTTCGGATGTTTCGTCCTACCTCACAGAGTGGATGGAATTCACCAGGCCAGGCACCCGAGTCCAAGAGCAATTTCTATAGCTCTTTGAGCTCTTCTCCACACACTCCTTATTTTTCCTGTACTTCCAGAAATACAGATGCAAGGAGCGTATTTGTGGGTACGTCCACAGCGGCACACCAGTTGCAGCATCACACAGAGAAGCTGCCCATTTTGCTTTCCTCTACGCTTGGTCTATAGGGTTGGCTTGCATGCAACTCCCTGTGTGGAACATATTTGTATTTGCCTTCGCTAATGTATATTTTTTGTGCGCGTGGTTTGTCAGGCAATGAGGGAAGTCCTTCGAATCCTCTTTGTGGTGTTTTGCCACTTCAGCAAGGGGAACAAACAGGGACACACAGGAGTGCTGCTCCTGATCCGCTTGGTCACCCTCCCTGCCGAGATTTGTCAGCATTGTCGTAAATGTTTATTGTCACGTTCTAGTGATATGCAGAGTGCCACTGAGTCAGTCAGTCGCTGGGTCACTGAGTGCGATGACAGGTGTCTGTCAGGGCCCCAGCAATGTCACAGCTGCACCCTTCCTTTTGCAAGATTGCAAAGAGGGTGGCTCAAAGATAAAATCCTGGCTCGCTGCCCAGCTGCTCCGTGGCGCCCCAGCTGGCAGGGCCCCAACGTGCTCTCCCTCTGCAGGAAGGCAATCGAGGGGCTCGTGGCCCTCAGTGAGGATGGCTGCTCCCCGATTTCCATTCAGCAGATGGCATACGGTGAGTGGTGGGCTCGGCGCGGAGCCAGAGATGGCCCCGATGGGTGAACCTGGGCGGTAGGGCAGTGCTGAGCCTCCTGCTGGGAGGAAAGGGAGGGTTCTCGTGCCGAAAGAGGCCGGGGTTGGGGAATCCCTGGGTGGCCCTGGGAGGCTGTGGGCGCCCTGGGCTCTGGGCCTGACAATGTCTCTGTCCTGGCAGTGGCTGGCGTGGGCTTCGGGCTCATGAGCGGTGCCTTCTCCATGATCAATCTCCTGGCAGACGCACTGGGGCCCGGCACTGTGGGGATCTATGGAGACTCGCAGCTCTACTTCTTGACCTCGGGTGAGTGATAGGCCTGGCCCTTGTCCTGCACGTGCATCACCTCCACTGCACCCATCATGGAGATTACACCCCATGGTCTTAGCGCCTTATCTTCTGCGCTTTGTTCTGCACTTTGCTACCCCTCCCCTTACTCTTCCTAGCCCTACCTGCAACATCATCCTGTGCCAAACCCTTCTGTGTGTCCTGCTACCCTCCCTGCTCCTCCTCCTGTCCCTCCTCATGTTCCCAGCAGTGCCTCTGCTCCTCTCCCTGGCCTGGCTCCCCTCCACCTAGCCCAAGCCCTCAGGTCAGGGCAGGTGACTCTCCCCTGACTCCCCTCTGTGCCTGTCCCTGCAGCCTTTATGACCATGGTGCTGATTTTCCTTCACACCTTCTGGGGGATCCTGTTTTTCCACGGCTGTGAGAACCGGCGCTGGTGGGAGATCGCGGCCGTTGTTGTGATGCACCTTGCGGTTTCAGCATCGGTGAGTAGCAGGGAGCGAGCAGAGGCCTGTGCCAGGGGCCCGTCATCAGGGGTGGCTTTGGTGTGTGGTGGTCCCCATGCCCAGGGAGGAACAGCCTTTGACACCAGCAAAGGTTTGGGAAACCAGCTCTGTGTGGGACTAGCCCTCGACAAAGGCAAATGCCTGGAGTTGATTTCTTCTGTCTTGGTGCTCCACCAGCTCGGCAAGGCCATGGACTGTGATGCTGCCACGTGTGCCCATCCCACCCAGCCCCTCAGTGAAGCTGCTGCGCAAGGGGGAAGAGGGAGGAACAGGACACAATGGTGGCTGTGCCCACCTGTCAGGGCTTGGGAGATGCCTCTCCCATTCACTCACCCCTTCCCTCTCCTGCCTGTCTCTCCAGTCATTCTGCAACCCCGTGTATGTGGGCAGCCTGGTGCCCTCCTACGTGCTGATGGCCGTTGCTGCCACCTGGGCCTACCTGCTGTCAGGGGGATCTGCACAGAACATGCGTCGCTTCCTGCTCTGTAAGTCCTGTTCCATAGTGGGGCTTGGTAGCTGGCTGGGCTGGTCCCTTCTGGGCTACTTGGGAGGAGCTGAGCCAGGATGTTGCCTCAGAGGCCGAAGCAAAGATGCCTTCACTACCCCAGACACATTGGGAAACTGGCTTGGCATCTTACACGGGTTGTCTCCCACCATGGGAAACAGTTGGGGTAAGAAGTTTACCCAAGACTGTTCCATCTCTTTGTCCCCACAGGTTTGCCGAGCGGAGCCAGTCCCCAGGCAAGATCCTGAGGCCCTGCAGGACATTCCTGTCCCCAGCCGCCCCCTGCCCTCCCCTCAGTTCCATTGGCGAGAGCGGCCGTCACCTTCTCTGCAATACATTTTCTCCTGGAAGTGGAGAGAGCGGCCAGGCCCTGCGGGGTGGGTGCCAGGGCCACCTTGCTTCTCTGCCCCTTGGGGAGCCCCCGCAGGACAGCTCTGCTCGGGGCACCCGGCCTTTCTGGCCCAGCCACGCAGGCCCTGCAGGCTGAGTACGCCTGCCTGCGAAGGACACTTCCTGGGACTGCTCGAAGAAACCCACTGCTCCTTCCCCCGCTGTCGCCCCTGCCAGAGGGGGACGTTGCTCCTCCAGCCACACGCTGTGGTGCCCACCTGTCCCACCTGTGCACAGGGAAGAGGTGGCCCCAGCGCTGGGTGGTGATAGCTGCAGTGACTGGGCAGGGGAGGCTGCGAGGGTGGCGTGGGGTGCAGGGCGCCAGCAGCAGCCGGCGTGGGGGACTGGAGGGAGCTGAAGCGATGCAGGGTGGGAGGAGGGTTGGGGCAGACGGTGCCTGGCAGACACAGAGCCGGCTGGAGTGCGGCTGAGGGCTCAGGAGGACAAGTCACCCCACAGGGGTGCCTGCACAGCTGGGGGTGGGGGGTGGCTCAGGGACCATTCCAGTGGATCATTGCCCTCTCCCAGGGCTGCGGGGGGATTTTTCAGAGCAGCATCAGTGCTGAGGAGGTGCTACAGGACTGGGAGGCAGAAACTGCCATGGGGCTCAGAGCTGGGACTGCAGCTTTCTCCGCAGTGGGCTTTTATACCAATAAAGAGATGTAGCGGAGGTGCCTGGCAGCGGTGTTTTCCATGGGCAGGGGCAGCAGCTCCCTGGCTGTGCCAGGCAGGTCTATGAGGTGGAGGGCGGGTAGAGCTGGGGAGCAGCAAGTTTGCATTGCTCTTGGCACCCTCCAGGGTTGGGTGTGGGCTGAGCTGGAGGCTCTGGGATTTCTCAGAAAGGAGAGAGGTCCTAGGCTTCGTGGAGAGCTCTCCGGAGCCTCCAGCACACAGAGAGGGGAGCAGGGTGGGGGCCACAGGGCTGGTACTGGCCTGCAAGGGAGCACAGGGACTGCCATCCTGCATTTCTTCAGCCTTACCAACCCCTCACTGTATTTTTCCATCACTTTATACAAATAAAAGGAGGAAGAAGGCCCAGAGGGATGAAGGGCAGGGCCAGGCCCTGCTAGGAGCCCAGTGCTGCTTGCTCTGGACCTTTGCCTGGGACAGGGAGGCTGCAGCTTTCTCTGCAGGTTTGAAAAAGAGCCCTGGGCTCCCTGTGCCATGGGGCCAGCTCGACTAGCACCTTTTCCTATCCCCCAGCCTGGAATAGCAGAGGCAGAGCTGGCCCTACATTTTTTTTTCTTTCTTTTTTTTAAACACATTTTTATCTTTTTATAACAAAAATATGTGCTGAGGCCAGGTGCTGCCCCAGGTGAGTAGTCTCTGTGCGGTGCCAGAGTGACAGCCCTGCCATGGGCCGGGCAGGAGTGAGGGCTGGGGGCGGCAGGGCCAGCGCTGCTGCAGCAGCAGCACGTGGCTCACACTGCATTCTCATCTGTGGTGGCTGCTGTGTAGATGACCTTGGATTTGCTTGGATTGTCCAGCCTGGAGGAGGAGGAATTAAGGTAGGTTAGCAGGGTGGGGGGAACCTCAAAAAAAAGCACCACTAACCCTCTTCCTATGAGGCTGCCCACACTTGTCTCCTGCTGTCCTCTGTCCACAGCAGAGATCCACCCATCCCTCTCTCCCTCGCCTGCAGCTCCCTCTGCATCCCATCACTCACCGTGCATTCTGGTTGCGGTGTTTGTGGATGTAGAGCAGGAAGGCCAGCGCCGTGACGGCAAAGAGCACTCCGAAGAGCACGGCCAGCACGTCCCCTGCAAGCGCAGGTGTGTTACAGTGGGCACAGTCCCCTGCGGCTATGGCCCGAAGGAGCCAGGGCCAGGCTGGGAAAGGCCAGGAGCCCGTGGGCAGAGGGCAAAGGAGACACAAAGCCAGCGGTCCCAAATGGGTGTACTTACCTGCCTGGAATGAACTGCTGTGTTTTTCTGTGCCTGAAACATAGATGGGAGAGACGAACTGTGAGACGCCCCTGCACAGATGCTACCGGAGGCCTAGGACAGCTCAGCACACTGCACTCTGGTTGCCTGCCCCTCCAGCTAAGGGCACAGCTGGCAGGTTCCTCCTTTTCCAGGCACGTACCACCCCAAGGGTGCATCACCCACCTCCCTCCTCTGTGCCAGCAGCCCAGGCCCTCACCTACCTGCTTCTGATGAGCTGTCACTACCTGAAAGAGACACAGCAGTCAAGAGGTTGCCTAAGGTGTTGGGGAGTACCAGATCTGCAGGGCTAAATGTAGCATGGGCAAAGTAGGGCAGTCTCTAAAATCCACCACCTTTCTGCAGCAGACAAGGCAGCACTGCCTCTTTGCACCCTGAGCAGCTCACAGCATCCTGCCCGGCTCCATGACACCAGCAGAAGCATTGGGGAAGGAAAAACTAGAAAGAGCTGAACCACCACCTGCAGGGAGGATTTGCTGAACCCAGCCTAAAGTGCCCCACACGTCACTCTGCTGCTCTGTGCCGGGCAAGCAGCCGGCTGTCGAGTTGAGCAAGAAAGACCCCAGCAAGCGCACCCGGCCAGGCAAGACAGCTCCCGGAGCCAGGACAGGGGCGAGAAACCCCCTGCTCCCTGCGCGAGCAGCAGGCCCATCACCAGCGCAGCGGTACCTGCGCGTGGGGCCTGGCCGGGCCGTGCCCCTGTAGCATCCGGAGAGTATCCGTCATCTGTGGCAAAACGAGGGGACAAAACTCAGGCTCATCTCTTCACTGCCAGCAGCCCCTGAAGGAGAGGCGGCAGCTGGCAGGGGCTGGCACGGCCACCTCCATGTCCCCGCAGGGCACCCAGTGCAGGGACGGCTCAGCGGGCTCAGACTGCACCTGGGCTCTAAATGCTGGGTGGGGGCTGTGCCAGGCAAATATTTACCCGGCGCTCTATAGTTGCCTTTAAATGGCTGCATTATCACCTGCACACATGTGTAGCCCGCGTGGGGTGGCACTGCTTGCGAGCCAGCAGGAGCCGGCGGCTCGGCCGCCGCCGTGACCTTGCCTCTGCGGCGGAATGGGCCGGGGCCGCTTTGCTCAACTGCTGGTGACTCAGGAAAGATCAACAAGCATGGGGTGAAGGAGGCACAGGGGACAGCGAAGCGGGATGTGGCTCTGAAGCTGAATAAGCGCTTCCCCCCAGCATTCAATAAGTCCGGTGCACAGGGCAAAGGCATGTTACAATGACCTATTACCAGAGCAGAGGTGGGAACAAATCTCAATCACCCCATGGCACACAAGGTGGGGGACCAAGTAATCTCATCCAGGACTACTGGGACACTGTCCTGGCACTCAGAACTACAAATCCAGGAACAAGTACTTCATGGATTTGTTATAGTCAGGGTTGTTTGATTTAAATAGCAAACAAAGAAAGAAAAAGCTGAGCTGGACAAATCCACCCCTCCTTTAAGTTTCAGCCACTAAAGGCTAAAAAAAGCTTCTATGAGAAACACATAAAAGACCTGGAGGTAAATAGAAAATATGATAAAATGTCTAGCAGGTTTACCAAAGATAGAGCATGCCAGCCTAACCTGATATCCTTCTTTGATAACTCATATTCTAGACAAAGTGAATGCAGTAGATTTTTATCTCTCCAGACTTCAGTGAAGCATTTGATGTGGTGCCACATGGGAAGCTGCTCATGAAGCTGGAGAACAGCAGGATTGAAAGCAGAGGGCTGGTAGAGACCTGGCTGCAGGGAGCCGGGAGGTGGAACAGAGAGGGGAAGTGACACGCCAGCATGAGTTTACTTGAGGCTTTCCCCAAAGGCCTGGGGCCAATCTTGTGTTCCACTTCTGTTAGTCACCTTGACACAAGGTGTGGGAATAGTGATATTAACTACGAAACGCCACTAGAACAAGAAAGGAACAGGATGTTGGACAGAAAAGCCTGAGTGACCTCGAAGTACAGAAACAGGCAGGATTTCAGTGATGCAGTGATAGTCACACCTGAGGACTAACAGGAATTTCTACAGAGCCACAAACACATAGTTGGAAACTACCAACGCAAGAAAGGCCTTTGCGGATGAACCAAGTACAAGGGGAATGCTAAACTGAATTTACCTACCAGCTTTGGGGATCCAAAAAGCTCCAAGCACCTGGCTGCCTACAAGTTAGCTGTATGCCCTTACACTTATCTCATACATCCTTCAGCCCTTGTCACCATTGCTCTGCATGACCAAGGACAAAAAATACTCTTAGGTGCTGATCTTCCCCATGCAGCACAAGACATGCATCCTGCACAGGGGGGATGGGACCTGTCTAAGTGCTGCTCTAAGTCTTTTGCTGGGCATGGCAGCCCATGCAAACACTGCCTTTCCATAAGAAAAGCAAAACCTGGATTCCAGCTTTTCAACCTGCCCCCCTGCACCTGTACCCAACAAGCAGAGCGTGTCCCACATCCGTGCTCTCCTTACCAGGAGGCAGCTGCTTCACCGATGGGAGGGTGATCTGGAAACTCGCCAGCACGTGTCGCCCGTGCAGCTTCTGAACGCCCCGGAAATTGTTCTGCAGGGGGCTGTCATCGTCCCCTCTCAGGGTCATCACCAGCTGGGAGATCTGGCAGGAGAGCGGTGTGAGCAGAGCAGAGCCCCTGCCTGCTTCAGGGGCTGCTCCAGAAGCTGCGCAAGGGCCAGCTGGGAGCCCGGGGCCATGACAGACCTGATCTTGAGAGAGCTGCACGGTCTGGTTGAAGACCGTCCACTTCACCGTCTGGTAGCAGGGAGGGGTGGTCAGAGAGCCGTTGTAGCGGAAGTAGAGGTTCAGGTTGGCGGGAAGCAGGCCTGCGATGTTGAACCCAGGCACCAAGACTTCTTCATCTGCGAGAGGAAACACCAGTCAGACCAGTGCAGCCCCTTGGACCAGGGCAGGCATGCAACCTGGCTAGGAGGCCAGGCTATCTAGAAGAGCTCTGTCCCACCATGGAGCAACACTGTGTTCAGGGCACAAAACTTGAGACAAGAGGAGCACCACAGCATGGAGTCCCTGGAACACATCTGACCTGGGACATCTCTCAAGCCCAGCCTTGTACCACGTTCCCCAGGGAACCAGCTCCCTGGCTGTAACATAGTGGAGCCAGGAGCAGGTCACTTGCCCTGGAGCCAGGAAAAAGCACATGGAAGCGCTGCAGAGGGCACTTTGAAAAACTGCTTCTGTACAAGCTGTGCAATGCTCCCCTTCCCTGCCCCGTGGCTGCACCCCAGGACAAGCACTAGGTAGGACAGAGTCTTACCTTCTCCTTCGATTTTGTACAGGTGCTCAAGTATCTGCCGATAGTACGGATTCTCCCTGGGCCCAACCTGCAAAGCAGAGCCCCCACAGAAGTGGGGAACACGGAGACCTAAGTGGGACAGGCAGCCGATGGCAGGGCCAGCAGGGAGTAATTGCTCCCAGCATGGACCACCCTGCTCCAGTCTGCCCCATTCTTGCCGTCAGGATCACCCTGCCCTCAATCTATTTCTCCCCAGGCACTTTTGCACCTTTGCCTGTCCCCAGAGCTATGGCCAACTCTGCTCACCCACATCCTGCTGCCATCACTCTCCTACCCGTCCTGCCCAGACTGAGCTATCGGCCTCACCTCCAGGAAGGCTCCCAGCACTGCCAAGCCATCAGGGTGGACCATGGCCTCCTTAAAGTTGTTGTACTTGGTGTTGTAGTGGACCACGTGGATCTGGAAGGCAAAGGTGCAAGCCCCGATGCAGCGCAGGCACCTCCAGGCAGTGCCCGCAGCCACAGGGCTCCACATGGCCAGCCTGTCACAGAAAGGGTGGCAGAGCCATGAACCAATGCTGAGCATCCGCCACGGTGACCAAGCACACTAGTGGGGCCAGGAAAACGTGCTGCTGAAGGCTGGCAAGCATGAAGGATTCCCACTGTATCCTCCCTGGTCCCAACCAGCAAACCAGCACGGAGGAAGGGGAACTTACTGCAGAGCTGGGTTTGGTTTGAGGACAAGTGCTGGAGGAGGGAGAAAACCAGATAGGAACCAGCAGAGAATGCGAACAGTTTGTGTACAGAGTAAACAGCTCCCTGCAGCAGGCTGGCTGCCCCTGACCAGGGGTCACTGCAGCTCCTGCTCCATCAGCCCAGGACCGGGCTGCAGTGCAGAAGAACAGGCTCAACTGCCCAAGGGAGAATCCACTTCGTCTTGGGGCAAGCCAGGCAGATTTGCGTCCTCTCCTGCATGACCATCCCCTCCTGCTCACCTCGAGCCTGCTGCAGGCCAGCTCTGCCCCAGCCCACCACAGGCAGAGGGTCCTTGGGGGCTGCCTTCATACTGCAGGCTGTGTCACAGGCCTGGCTCTCCCTTGAGGTGCTGCTGGTGCTCTCCTACACTAAACTACCTCCACAGAGGTGAGCAGGAGCAGAGATCCTCACTGAAAGCCTACAGCATTCACCCAGCAGCAAGCGCGGCCGTGGGACGGCACCTTCTCCATGCAGCTGCTGGCAGAGACGAGGATGCAGAGGGGCAGTGGGGAGGAATGGGAGCTCCTTACCTCCGCGGGGAAGCGGTGGTTATTGACGGTGTGCTCCGAGCCAGGTCCCGACGGAGAACCCCAGTGCAGGTGCAGCTGCACGGCTTTGTACTGCTGGGCATAGCCCCCAGCAATGGCCAGCAGCTCGGGCAGTTCAAGGACAACTGCAGGTGCAGATGGAAGAGGCTGGTCAGGAAAATGAAAAGCTCAATCCTTCACATGGGTGAGCAGAGGGGACAGCTCAAGGGAAAGAGTCACCTTGAGTTTGTGCAAAATGGTCACAACAAACAAACTTTCTTTCTATCTTTAATGAGGCTACAGTGAACACTGCTGTGTCAATGCAGCAGGCTGCAACTTTCAGCGTCAGGTTGTAGGGCACCTTGGTTATAAACACAGCCTCAAAAGTAGCTGCTGTGAAACTGCTGAAGAATCCTCTGCAGAATCTCCCAGGGGTCAGTTCTAAGCCAGATGTTACCCAATAACTTATTCAGTAAGCAAGAATAAGGAGACTGTGGGCAAAACTCACGGAGAAAGATATTGGCAGCGTATTAAACACTTATGAGAGTAGAGGAATCGTAAAGAGAGCTGCATCACTTGGCAAGCTGGGACCATTCAAATGAAGTGCCCCATGTGTGTACGACAAGCACCAGAGCTGGTACCACGGAAGCATTACTCTACTGCAATCATTCTCATCATGCCTGTATACATACCATAAACATATACTTTTATTTGCCTTTACTTTAACCTGGTTCGAGTCATGACCAAGTCCTGGCTAACAAGTCAGTCCTCATGCAGCCATGTGGCTAATGCTAAAGCTGGGCTATTGGGACATGCTACAAAATATCAGCAACATCTCCGGACACCAAGGAAGTCTGTTCTAGCCATAGTCATGATGAATCATTTGTCCCCTACCATGTTCCCTGCCACTGAGCTCAAAGACACAAAACTCAAATACAGGAAGCAAGAAATTGCTCCCTCTCTGGAAGCTTATCTGCTTTACATTTCTTTTGTGTATCTTAATTGGTGCATTCCTTCTATTATTTATGTGAGTCATTCCCATTTCAGAACTTTATACACTGTATAGTATAAGGTGGATTAACTATACAAACATTTTAGTACATGTTTAATATTTTAGTTACTTCTGGCTTTTCAGAATAATCACAAAAGAGTGACAGTTGCCATAATAAAAAAAAGGCATCTTGTAAGCACACGGGAAATTATTTCTCCCCCCTCTGGAAGTGCTATGACTGCCCTTCTGAATACCCATCAACTCCAGATGCCAGGGGTGTCCAAAATAGCAACAACTGAGCACAAGCAGTTTAAAAATGCAGGCACGCTGGGGCAGGAGGCATTACAAGGCTCTGCGCACGCAACATGCGCCTGATCTGACCATGCACAGCAAGTCCAAGCAACGTGAGGCTGATCTGACCAAGCACAGCAAGCCCAACTTCTTGAACTTGTTGTATGCGCAGACCAGCTCAATCTGCCTCACCAGCTACCAAGGCAAGGAGGAGACTTATCACACCAGGGAACTTCTAAGTCTGGTCTCTGCTCCCTTTTCTCAGCTTGGGGCCCAGCAGACATCAGCATACATGAGACACTTAATGTGCTCCCACAAGGACAAAGTGACAAATGGGGCCACCGTTCCCACATGCACAACCGTGGGCTAATGAGCGGGAGGGAGGCAGGGTTATCTCTGCATCCAGCAGCATGAGACTGACACTAAAATACTGTGAATATGTTGTATCCGCACATTCCAAAAAAAGTTCTAGAAGTGGAGACGTGAAATAAAAGACCTATAAAAATGCCTGAAGCTCCTGAGATAACATCCTGAAACATAACTTAAGGAATCTGACCAATACTGTGCCCTAAAAAGCTAAGAGGTAAACGCCTCAATGGCAAAATCGTATCAGGAACAAGGTAGTCCTTTAACGGTGAAATGCAGGAGAGGAACTAATGGCTGGAAACTTGTGATATAAGTGCTACGGTCTTTTTTTCTTTAAAAAAAAAAAGAAAAAAAAAAAAAAAAGAAATGTGGATTATAGTAAATTCCTGGAGGAAACTCCCAGAGGCAGTGGTGAGTTTTCCATCTCTTGGTTTTTCCACTCCAGCTGCAAAAGCACTGAGACCTTACAGGCCAGATAGCCTAATGCTGCCCTTTCAGCCTTGAAGATGACATGAATGAAGCCTGCAAGACAGTGTTCTCACCAGAGACCCAAAGAGAAGAGTTTCAGACAAGGTCAGCCCTGCCAGCAGGGGCCGCAAGCAACGTCTTGGCTTGGGGATGTGCCCCGTCTCACATCCTTTTGGCTGCCCACCTGTGTGCCCGTTGTTCTTCAGCTTGAGCATTTCCTTGGAGGACAGGCTGTAGCCAGCAAGCTGGATCAGCCGCAGCTGCGGGCTGAAGACGGTCTCGGCCGTGTTGATGTTGATGGGCGACTGCATCGCGCCACCGCAGTCCGGGTCATGCGAGTCCCACTCCTGCACATCTGGTGTGGGAGGGAGCATGTGAGACCACGGAGTGTGCGGGAAAAGAGGGTGCAAGCCAGGGAATAAATCCCGCAGGCAGCTTAGCTGGTGGCATAGGAGCGTGCACAGGAACAGCACTGCGCTGCTACATGCCTGCGCGCAGCTGTATTAGGACAGGGCCTCCGAATGCGCAGAGCTGCCAGGAAAGTCTATTTTAGGGGTGTTTGGGAAGAGTGTGAGAAGATCACTTAAGCAGGGGCCTTGGCAGGCGCAGGAGCACTCGCTCAGTGCAGGCTGGTGGCTCTGAGCGGCTGGGCCTGCTGCCTCGCCTGCCCCATGATGGGACCCCGAGGGGCCGCAGCGATGTGGGTTGGGGTGTCGTGACAGGGACACTCAGGATGGGCTGGGAGAGCTGGGCTGCAAGCGCTGTCCTGTGGCACCCGGGGAGCTGAGGAAGCCCTCAGCAGCGACGCTGCTTCCCGGTCTGACAGGAGTTCCCATCGCGCCGGCCGTGTCCCCCAGGGTCCTGGGCACCGCCGAACCCGCCGGAGTCAGGCGGGAGGGAAGGGTAAGCGGCAGAGCGCGCACGGGAACCTGGCAATCATTAACTGCAGCTGGCGAAGGCCCAGCCTCTAGGGTGGTAGCAAAAAACAGAAGTAACTGCAGGTATTTACCTTTATAGCTCCAATGATTCCGGCCAAGACCTTGAAAAGGAAAAGGAAAAAAGGGAGCGTAAGTGGCAGGGAAGGTGGGCAGCACACACACCACTGTGGGCAACGTCCCAGGTCTCCAGATGCTCCCAGCAGGCTCCGTTTCCTGCCGAAGGAGACAAGGTCCCCAGGGCAAAGCCAGGTCTCCCGCATGCATTGGGCAGAGGGAAAACTGAGGCTTGGCCATTTATTATCATCCTTATGATGGTAAAAATTACAGATAGCGGCTTCCGTCATCGGGAAACTGCGTATGTGCTCTTGCAGCTACCCTAGGGTGGCTGCAGCCTCACTCTTTCCCAAGAAAAAGCATCGAACAAGGCAGGTCTGTGGCTTTGCTCATCAGGAAAGCACCAAAGCCAAGTCTTACTGGCACCAGCAAGTGCTGCCAGTGGCTGGGGAAGACTCCCAGCAGGAGAAGTGCTGGACTGAACCCCTTTCCAAGGGCTCCAGCACAGCTCTGCCCCGGCATTGCTGCTGGCTCTGGACAGCTGCCGCTATTAATAGGAGCGGATTCCAGCTCAGGAGTGAGAAAGGAAGAGGCTCATTTTCCCAGGCCTAGGAGGTCCGGCACAAGCCCTGGACACAGCGGGATCCTGCCCTCCTCTCTCCAGCGGGGATCCAGGCATGCACCAAAGATGCTGTCACCATCCCATTTGGCCAGCCCGAGGGCCAGGATGTGGCTCCCACCAGGATGGAGCGGGACAAGGCCCTGTGCTGGTGCAAGCGCCGCCAGTGAGACTTTGGCCTGGCTGCTGTTCCGCAGAGGGCACGGCAGCATGCTGGATTGGGCTTGGATGGATGGGAAGGGCCCTGGGGGCATTTCTCCTTCATTGCTGGAACTCATCTCCGTAGCACGTCTGCACTCAGGAGCTCTGTGCTCGGGACTCACTTAGCCTGGCACCGTACATGCACTAAGAGGGGCAGCAAGTGAAGGGCACCGCAAGCTGGGGCAGGCTCCCTACATGGTCCTTGCTCTCTCATCCTTCCTGGCACTGTTTGCAGGTGAACGCAGCCTGGAAGCAGGAGCCCAGTGTCCCTGCTCTGCCAGACGTTTGCTCTGGCTGGGGCTCCCAACCTACCTTCTCCAAGAGGAAAAAACACTCCAAGTCCTTACCTGGAAGCCAGGGCTAAGAGCACCCACCAAAAACCACGCACGGAGCAAGGGTGATCTCCCCCACCACAGCATGGGCTCTGCAACCAGGCAGCGCCAGCTCCCATCCCATCCTGGCATGGAGCGCCAGGCAAGAAGAGCTGTGGCACTACAGACACCCAGGCCAAAGTGACGGGAAAGGTCAGAGCAGGTTGTGATTTTCCAGGCAGCCTCTTGCAGCAGCTGGGGAGGAGGACGACAGCTCTGCCAGCCTCTAGAAAGGAACATGCTGCTGGCCAGAGGGTAAAGAGCAAAGGGCTGCAAGGATGCTCTGGTCTAGGGACCAGGATCCTCAGGAGATGCCCTGGCAGCCTTCCCCCCTGCATCATGAGGACATCTCAGAAGGGCAGTCAGTTCAGGGGAGGCCCAGCAAGGCAGGCGACACAGCAGCCCTTGCTCGGCACACACCGCCCTGGCTCACAGCACATGCCTGGACTGGCATATGCGGCTCCAGCACCCATTTCTGCTGAGCTCCAGGGGCTCTGCCTCCCCTACAAGTGACTCAAAGCTAAAATGGTAGATGGGGTGATAACAGGGCACTGGCGCCTCCTGCTCTGCCAGCCTCACCACCCATCCCAGCCTCTGTTTGTGCCAATACCCTCCAGGTTGCAGCTGCACCCAGGAGCCAAATTAATCCTGATTTGGCTGCAGTGGATTCTCCTGGGGGGTCTTCCAGCCCCCAAGGCAAAAAGCACCCAGGAGCACTCATGGGTATATTGAAGCCAGCTGGATTTGTTTCCCTGATCCCACAGCTTTGCGCACAGCAGGAGCAGCAGCCCGGCCACCCACGGCAGCGCCTCACAGCCCTGTGTGCCTCCGCCTGAACCCCCTTGGCCCAAGCGCTGCCGCGAGGCATTGTAGCCAATGCTGTCTCGCATCACCCGGCCCCAGCATGCAGCAATACTTCACTTCCTTCCACGCGAGGGCATTGGCAACCTTGCCATGCTAGGTGCCACAAACATTAACCCAGTGCCCTGCCCCAACGCCTGTTTGCACAATTGCACCCTGGTTCTCACCTGCATCAGCAGAGTGCAGCCTGCCAGGCACCCATCCTCCTCCTCCTCGCTGCCGAATGGATGCTGCTTCCCACAACAGCAGAGGCTGCACTCGAGCAGCCCTGCGCACCCTGCCCCACCTGGCAGCGCTGGCACGGGGGCAGAGCCCTCAAGCACTCCCCAAAACCTGCGGGAAAACCCAGCCACTGCCCTGGGCTTGGAAGGGTGTGCTGGGAGGTTGGGGCAAGGAGAGGACACATGGGGGACCCAGGGCATTGCAGGGAGGGCAAGAAGAGCCCCACAGAGCTACTCCAGCTCCACAGGGGCTCAGTGCAGCTCAAAGTTAAGTGCCGTTCCCTTTTCTTGAGGGCAAGATGATTCCCAGCCCGAGATCCAAATGAGTTTTCCCACTTCACTCTCCTTGCGCTTCCCCCCACTTTGCTGGCTCTCTCTCTTCGCCCTCCCATTCCTGGGACCCGCACTGCAGCCAGTGGTTCCCTTCCCTCCGTGCTGCCCAGCACCATCTCGCAAGGCTTTCCCGCGGAGCCATTACCAGCGCGCTGCTCGGCATGTCCCGCTGCCGGCAGGGAAGTGGGGGGTGGGAGAAGGGATTTTTGGCAGGGGAGGTGCCAGCACGAGGGCGGGCTGATGCCCTGCAGGAAAGCAGCTGACTGCTCCAAGGCACCGCAGAGGAGAGGAGATGTCACCGTCCCCAACACAGGGATGTGGGGATGAAGCAAGTACAGGGCATCACCTGCACGGAGCCAGAGGGGAGCCCTCAGCAGAACCTTCAAAGCAGGGGGTGTCTGTCCTTTCCATTGCTTTTCCCAGAGCAGCAAACACACAGCTGAAGCTGCAGCAGGACAGCCCTGTAACACAGGGTGGTGACCACGTGCCGCTTGTACCGCGAATGCCATCCAATGACTCCTCCTGGCCTCGAGCTCCCACAAAGAAACGCAAGGGCTTGTGCACAGCACGCAGGGCAACGGGCTTGCTTCCGTCTCAGACATCCTGCTCCCTCATCCCAGGCACATGATATCCCTGTGCTCAGCCACAGAGGACACCAGGATCCTGCCAGACTCTCCTGTCTGAACTGGCTCTCTGGATGGATCCTGGTGTGGCAGCCAGGAGCCAGTGGGACGAGGATGATTAACACAGTGATGCTGGCAGGACCTTGCTGTGCTCCTGGGGAAGGGGACAGGCTGGGGCGGCCACAGGAGCTTGCAGTCCTCAGAAGAGGACTTCATCTCTGATGCCTAAGCGCCCTGTCAGAACCAGGAGATGCAGGGAGGCACCAAGAGCCTCTAAGCGGGAACTAGCCACAGATCTCAGCCTACAAAATATGTCTCCATTGAAAGCAATGCCCTGGCCAAGACACACAGGCTGTGCAATGGCTCTCCCTCTGTGCGACACACCAGCTGCAGGCAGGTCCCCGGACCAGGGCGCTGCAAGCTCAAAGCTAGCACAGGGTCTGGGCAATGGGATGCACCATTGGACACCGTTTTGGGGATCCCCACGAAGGGCCTCTCCCCAGCAACACAGCTCTGGGGCGCCAGGCCCTTCTGCACAAGCACAGCCCCGGTTTCCCTGTGCAGACACCCTGCACATGCCCTCTGCTCCCAGGACTCAGCTGCAGGCGCTGGCTCTGAGGGCACTGATCCCTCCCAAGCCTGGCTGCATTAAAACCCTTTTGTGTTTACAAACTCTGACCCGTTGCAGGTCTTTGGGATCAGTCTTTAATCTGCCCCGGGGACCTCAGGCCACTGCAGGGACTGTGCTTTGCGCTCCTGGGGAAGGACGGAGCACTTGGGACTTGGTTCAGCTCCCCTCAGAGACCGCTCAGGTGCGGGACGGCGCAGGGCGGGCGCCGCAGCACAGTGCTCTCCTGTGCCCCGCGAACCCGAGCGCTCCCACGTCAGCGAGTGCCAGGGCGAAGAGGAAATGGCAGCAGCTCCTTGCAGTGCATAGGGCATCCAAGTAAAAGGGAGAAAAAAGGGGAAGCCCAGGTGGCGACCCTTGGTTTGGGGTGTGAAGACAGGGAATGAGGCAAATAAGTGGCGACAGCAAGAGAAATGGGCTGAGGTGGAGGAAAGTGGGAAGAAAGAGAACACGACAGGCCTGAAGAGAGGGAAGAGAAGAAAGGGGCTGCAGTAGGCAAGGAGCTACTGCTTCCCGAAGATAGCTGTATCATGGGATCTCTCGGCAAGCCAGAGACTTGAAGGGCCCCCTTTCACATCTCTGAGGGCTGGGCAACCTGCAAAGGCCCCTGCGGCAGCCCTGGGCTTGTGCAGGCTGCCCAGGCTCCGGGGGAGGCAGGGAGGGAATCAGCACCTTGCCTGGCTGCAATGCTGAGACACACAGCTGGGCAGAGCTGCTGCCCTCATGGGTCCCAGCCAAAACCAGCTCCTCAACAAGGGCACAGCCTGGACTTCCAGCCACCAGCAACCACATTGCGTGGGCCAGGCTGTCCACTCCTCACTAGTGAGCTATGTAGCCATGTCCCTGCCGCCTCCAGCTGCATCCCCCATCCCACAGCAAATCCCATGGTGTTGCCAGCCGCTGGCTGCCAGCGCACCCCACTGGCACGCTGCGCCCGGCTGCCCGCCACCAGGGTTCCTCCACTGTGGCCACAAGGACCATCCATATCCCTGCGGGAGCAGCGGCTCTGGTGAGGAACATGGTTCATTGTAATAACAAAAGAAGTTCCTGGCACCGAACCATTGTCGGCTCAGGATCGTGCAGTGGCTGCCCCTGCGTAGGTCAAGGCAACTCCTTACGAGAGGCATAACCGAGGACACGCTCTGCCCGGGAAACACAAAGCGCCGGAGGAGTCGGTACCAGGAACCACAGCGTGGTCATGGCACAGGCGTCCCCGCAGTGCAGCCGCAGTGCTGTGCAAACCCACGGTGTGTCCCCAAACCCCGGCCAGACCCTGGCAGCACCACAGCCCCTGGGGCACAAAGGGACCCAGGAGCCAAGGGCTCCCCTGCAAACAGCCACCCCAAAATCAGAGCCACCACCGGCTGCAGGATGGCTCCGGGGGCCAGGGGATTAGAGCCCCCAAGAACTAATGCCTGTTTCCGAAGGAGGAAACAACATGGGGCAGATGGCATCCCACCATGGACGGGGACCCCATCACAGCGGGGGAGACCACGCTGCAGGTCCCGCCATTCACCACGCTGCTCCAGCTGCGAGCCCCCGACCTGCTGGGAAACGGAGTTAGCAGGACAAAAAGAAAAAAATCAAGGTAAGAAAGAAAACAAAAAGTTGTGCACACACACAGACACATATATATATATGTACGTATATAGAGAACTTATAGGCAGACTTAACTTTCCACGTAAAGCCGGAGCCCCGCGCGGGGCTCTGCGGCGAGGGGGCGCCGCGCCGCGGGCTGGCGGGAGCGGGACAAAGAGGGGCAGCCCGGCCAGGGAGGCAGCCCGGGGGCTGCCCGCGGCCCCCGGCCCGGCCAGGGGAGCCCCCTCCCCTCCACGGCGCGCACGTCGGGGGGCCCCGCGCTCACCTCGCTCGTGGGAGAGCGGCGCGGCGTCCTCGGCGCTGTGCGCGGCCGCGGCGCGGCTCAGGGCGGCCAGCAGGACGGGCAGCAGGAGCGCCGGTGGCAGCGGCGGCGGCCGGGCGGGCGGCAGCGCGGCGCGGCTCATCTCTGGCGAGTGCCCGACGGGACCGGCTTGCTGCCGTGTGTACGTGAGAGCGGGCGGCGGGAGGCGGGGGCTCTGACTCACGCCGCCGTTACCTTTTATAGAGGCTGGAGGCAAAGTCTACCCGCCGCTTCGCCCGGCCAGGTGAGGAGCCGCCGCTGCCGCTCCGGCCGCCCGCGCTGGGACTCGAACCCGCGGCCCCTCTGCGCGCGGAGGGAGCGGGGCTGGGGGCGCGCGGCGCCGCTGCCCCGCCCCGCGGCCGCCACCTGCGCGCGGCGCAGCCCCTGCGCAGGGCGCGGGAGACCCCGTCCGCGGGGCCCGGGCAGGGGGCGGGAGGCGCCGCGCGGACCCTGCGCGCCGCGACCGAGCGGTGAGGGGCGCCCCGCGCGGTGGGGGCCGCCCGGCGCCTCTGTCCTCTCTTCTGTGGGGCATGGGCCGCCCCGGGTGCCTGGTGTCCCCTTAGCCATGGGGTGAGGGACCCCCTGAGTGCCTAGTGTCCCCTGGGCCACCCCAGGGTACCCCTTGGTGCTCCCCAAGGAGTAGCTGTAAGGGTTGTGTCTTCTCCCTGCGGGTTTGCAGCCCCCAGCAGCTGTCCTTCCAAGCCCCTTTTGCTCCTGGACAGAAAGTTCGGGGCTCTGCTGCTTCCCGCACACGTCCTTGCTGGTGTTCTCATTGAGAGTAATAGATTAAACTTCCTGGGGGGCTCAAGGGGTCATTAGCTGTGCTGTGGGGTTGGGCAGATGAAGAGTAGACTCTGGTCTATGTTGGTAAAGGCAACACACGCATGGTGGAAGTGAGGATGCACTGCATGAGGATGGACTTGAAGTTAGCTTTTGCACTCAGAAAAGAGATCAAAGAGTCACAGAGGAGATGTCAGATAACTTCTCCCAGAGCAAAAAGTGAACATCAGGAATTATGAATAAAGGAGCAGAAACCAAAACAAAAACGTGTCCCACTGTTCTCTGAATCTTTGGTGAAACCTCCTTATGGGTTTTGCCTGCAGTTCTGTGCCCCCCATCACCAAAGGGGGGGAATTGTAAACAGCTCACACAGGGGCTTGGGGGTAAGAACGGTTTCCATTCAAGGCAAGGTGACAGTGCGCATGGCTGCCCACCCAGCCTGGAAAGCAATGCCCGCGGCCATAGCGTCGTTAGTACAGGAAGGGTGAGTAAGGAGTGAGCATCTGCTTGCTCTCCGGGCAGCAGAAGTAGCAGCACCATTCTCTGAAAACACCAAGCAGAAGCTGTGACGCTAACCAGACAAAGTAGCTTCCATGCACTGCTGAAGGCACTGGGGGAACTCCTTGCCGCAGGATGCTAAACCTCCTAGAGATCAAACGTGCACGTGTGCATAAAGCAAGCCTTCAAAAAGAGCTCACGCAGGTTCAGGATCATCTTGCTTCTCACGTTCCACATCAATGCCGTGACCTCAGAGGCCCTGCACCGCTGCTTCCCTTCCCTTATGAATGTGCTCAGAGAGCCCCCGAGAGCACAGTCCCCATGCTCAACCCAGTCACTACCATTAATGCTGCAGGCCTTAAGACCTGTCCATAGCATAGAGGACCTCTTGCTAGGCCTGGGTGTAGATTTTGTGCCTAGCAGAGGGAACCTCCTCCTGAAAAGCTGACAGGTAGAAACACAAACCACCGGGCTGATCCTCTGCAATCCGGCACCGTGGGCTTGTGCCCTCCATGGTGTGTTCACTGGCAGCTCATCTCTCCAGGCAACCCTGTCACCTGAGATGACCTGCAGGTAGGATCCTCGCACTCCCAAATAACAGATTTTACCCTGGTTTGCCTTGTTCCTACCAAGAGCAGATAAGGAGATAAGCGTACTCATCAAATGGGAAGACATTCATTTATCAAGGCTCAAGGAAATGAAGCTGCAGGGAAAAACAAACCATAAAAGTCAAACTCTCTTTCATCTCACACGCCTGTTAATGGTCATTGTAGTGTGTGTCAGTCTGAACGAAGAGGAGGAGGAGGCGGCTGGTTGTAGTGGAAGAAGGAGGAGCTCATTCTCTCTCTGATGCAGGACCAAGTCCTGCGCAATTCCCTCCTCGTGTCTGGGTGTATCCCTTCTGTTTGCTTCCCTAGACAGGTTCTCCTGCGTTCCCTGCTTTGACTCCATGCAAATAGACTAATAATGGAGTTATCTTTACTGTCTTGTCTTTCTTAGGTTTCCACTCCCTCTTCATTACTGTTCTTGAGGCTGTGCATATCGCATCTCAGAGGCTGTAATTGCTTGTGCATCTTCTTTCCAGCTGTGATCTCTGGCACTCTGTCAGCTTTCTATGGAAAGGATATTTGGCAAATGAAGGCAATTCCATAATCAGATCATTCCATCTACATGTCCCTTGGGGGAATGCTGGGTCTCTGGATCACAACCCCGTGCCAATGGCTTGCATGCAGGGGAAGAGCGCAGCGCCTGCCCTCCTTTGCATGTTCATGGGAATGCAGCCTCCTCACCCCAGGATCTTCCCTGGGCTTCTCTCTGGGCATTGAGGCTTCCAGCCTCTCCAAGGTCTCTCCTCTTCCCTGCTAGGAGGCATCTTGAGACTCACAGCATCAAACTTCTGCTCTGCTCTCGGCCAGGTCCAAGCTGAGGCACAAGGACCACATACCAGGGGACTTGTCTTCTCCACAGCAGTGCGGAGCTGCCACCTACTCTGCCAGGCGGCCGGGTCGTTCCGGCTGCCTGCAGCAGCACAACATGCCTTGGGCCAGGCCAGTGTGAACGTGCTTTCGGACACGCTCGCTGATCTTGTTTTGGCGTTCTGCAAAGGGTGTCCCACCACTGTGGCGAAGGATGACCTCTACATGCTTGTAAAAGGATTTTTTTCTTTTTTTGGGAAAAAATACTTTATTCGTAGGAAAGATGAAATCATGCTAAGGAAAGACTTGGGTGTTTAGAAGAACTTTGGGACTTGGCCTGATTTAAATTTATTAGTAATCCTTTCCCATGGGATATACTTAACGAATTCCTGAGCTCTTGTGTAGACTTATTGTCTGTTACTTTTAAAATAACAGCAGTGGGCAGTAGTTTGTCGGTGCTGCTGTTGGGCCTGTTCACAAGATCAGTGGATGATTGCCAAATGCAACCTGAATGGTCCACACCATTTGATGAGGTGAATCCCAGACACCAACACCTGTAGTTTGTGATTATTTATTTTTGAGAGTGGGTTAGAATTGCCTAGGTAATAATCTTTCTTTCAAAGTGAGAGGGAGATTTTGCCTTATCTTGCAGCAGTTACCTAAAAAGAAGTCTCCCTCCAGTTGTTTTTGCTTTCTTCTGTGTATATATATAACCATTCAAAAGACAAGCAGGCCCAAGAGATTCTGCTCAAGCTTTAAGAAGCAGCTTACTTTTTTTGAATCTTTTTTCGGAAATCCATCTTCAGAAAGGCAGTGCAGAAGTCAACCTTTTCAAAACGGGAACACGCAGGCCTGCCCTCGTAACAGGAACATTCTTGTGACCGCTGCTGTTAGGTGAATCATTAAAGGAATGATGGACAGCAGCAAGGCTACCTGTGGAGTTGCTTCTGAGCATCTGGGGCAAACTTACTCAGTGATGAGCAAGTGCTCTAGCAAATATATTTTCAGTCACAGAGGCAGAAAAGCTAGCAGGAGCTGGCAAAAAGCACTGACGTTGCTGACTTGCATCAAAGGAGTGGGGCCACACTCACTGGCATTCCTATGGCCAGAGTAACCCCACGACTGATGTGCTCAAGACATAGTCAAGCCAGTTCTTGGAGCTACCTGCTCATCTGTTTAGAAAGCAGATAGCTGGAGGCTCAGTTGACCTGGGAGTATGGAAAACCTGGCCACCCCCCTGCTATGGCAGCTGCTTTGGAGCTATGCATTCTAGCAGCTCCAGCAGGGATTGCTTAAAAATAAACATTTATGTGTTTGTATAACATATACATGTATATGTTTTCTGTGATTCTGTATATACAATTTTAATTTGTA
This sequence comes from Tinamus guttatus, assembly GCF_059628265.1. Classification (NCBI taxonomy): domain Eukaryota; kingdom Metazoa; phylum Chordata; class Aves; order Tinamiformes; family Tinamidae; genus Tinamus; species Tinamus guttatus. The sequence goes on from NW_028288618.1 coordinate 223,405, forward strand.
TTATATGTACTTTCTTCTGGAAGCTAGAAAATCTGACTTCAGACAAGGACTACATAAGAGCTCCTGGGCTCCTGTGTCAGTTTGCTTCAAGTAAGCCAACAATATCCCCAGCAGCTGCTGGTAAACCTCAACCACAGTGGGATAGCCTAGGGAGCTGGATCAACAGTGTGGAGACTTGGAGCTGGCAAACACTTCCAAGAACACTGATTGCCATGATCTATCTCAACCAATGAATAAATCGCTCTCATAAGTTACAGCAAAGAGAAAAAGGTTTCAGTTATAGAAATGTGAAAGTTAGGACTGATATCACCTGAGTGGGCATCGTATCCTCTGCTCCTAAGAAGCAGCTACATGGCCTCCCTCATAACTTCATCCTTTATAACTTCAAGCCTTACATGAAATGCAGGGGTCCTCTGCCTGCCCTGTATTTCCCTGAGGTTATTCTAAAATTTCAGTGTTTGTGAACCATCTTTGATTTTTTTTCCACCAAAGTGTAGTTGTTTGTTCCTGTGTGGGGCTGCCCTTTGGTAGCATTTATTCCCTGATGTATTTATAGACAGCAACTCTATCCCTTCTCGAACTGTGTTTAGAAAGGTTAGAGAGAAGTCCAAAAGAGCTGAGCTTACAAGAAAACCAATGGCCCGTTCTTCCCCTGCTCACATTAACTCTCTGCACCTCTTTGAATTTGAATTAATCATTTCTGAACACATGCAGGCTAAATTATACATTTAATCTGTATGAAAAATACTTTGCTACATGTGAAATAGCAAGCACACAATCAAGTGCCTGCTCACAATGTCAGCATTTCTCGTTAGCAGCTCATCAGCATTTGGAAATAATAGGTTTCATCCTATTACTGATGGTCTTCACAGTCCTGCAGCATTCCTGTGCATAGCTTGATTTTCATCTATAAAGACAGTGTCTGGCAGCTTAAAGCAGTTGGCACATTCTTGCTCTTTGTGACTGTCCCTAAATGACACAATTTATGAAGATGAGTCCTAAAACCAGTCTTTGATGAACTTCAGTAATACTTTATTTACTGCCTAGTTTTTTTTTCTTGAGATGGTTTGTCATTTCCCCCTGTTTTATTAAATCTCTCCTTTTTTTTCCTTAGTTTCTTCATATTAATAAATATTCATACCTGACATTGTTTTGACCAACTCATTGAAATTCTGCTCAAATAACCCAGAACACTTCTTTCATCCAAAAAGACCTTACCATAGCTTGATCGGGATATGAAGGAAAGTTGAGATCAGTTTAAGGGACCTAGAGATATCCCAGTCTTTTTTTTTGTCCAGCGAAAGTGAGGAACATTTGTTATTCTCTAGTCGTGTGGCACTACTACCAACCAGAGCTGAAAGCTGATTGCTGGTATTTCAGTTCTGTGGGGAAGAGATTATGAACTTGGAGCTGTTTGAATGCACTAATCTCTGAGCTTTATCCTAGCTGGGAAGATTTGTCCTTAAACTTGCTTTTTACTGGGTTCTCCAACTCTCCTCCTACATCTAGCAAAATATTCCTGCAGTTGTTCAGCCACACCAAAAATTTAATATCACAGCAGACCTTTTTGTGGTGTACTATGGTTTTCCCTGTAGAGTCTTGACTGTGAACATCTCCCAAGCTTTCCCTGCACATCCTCACTTCCAAGCCACATCATCCTTTGCTGAGTGGCCTGTTTTTTTTCCTACTGCCAGGATGTTCTTTGCTCTTTCTCAGTGTCATTCAGTGCAGTTATACAGCTCCTGAGGACTGCAGCTCAAGCATTATTCAAAGCACAAGCTTCAGACAGCTTTTGTACCAAGTGAACTGAAGAAAATCTATGCCACTCTATAGCCATGTCCTGATGCTTCCCAGTCCAGGTGACTTCAGTAAGTACCTTCCTTCATCTAATTCTCTAGCTGCTGTCTTTGAAATCAATAATCATGGTTGCATACATTATTTTTAACTTTATGCTTTATTTAGTTAAATTAAATGTGTAGCGTTTAAAGTCTTTGTAGCCAATATAAGGTGTAACCAGCTTTTGAACAGTAATTTCCCCCGACCTGAGAAGCAATGTTAATGACTCTTGTTAGTTCCCTGGCTGTTTCAATTGAGCGAACAGCTTTGAAGAGGGATGGTTAAGCAGGAGCTGGCGAAGGGACTTTTTTGAGAAGCCATTAGCAAGCCCTGGCGCGTGTTTATCGTCACCGGAAGCTAACACACTCCTGCTGCTTCTGTTGCCCCAGTGCGAGCCGGCTCTAAGGAAAGAGAAATGATGTCTTGGTGAATAAGAAATGAGCAGATCTTGGTTGTAATTTACAGAAAGTTGTGAAACGCTTCCTGGTACACATTTCCCCAGAACTGTAAACTCCGTACCCCTAGAAACCAAGCATGATTCATTACTTCAAAGGGGATGATGAGGGCTGGTTAGAGCTCTCAGGCCAAACATTGGCATCTAGACACTTTGTCCTGCAGGATGGCTTTTACTTTCTAAAGAGCTTCTTCAAAAAGGGAAATGGGCTAATGAAAGCTGTGTTCACAGAGTGGTTGAGATAGGAAAGGATTTCTGGAGGTCATCTGGTCCAACCCCCCTGCCCATGCACCCAGGGCACGGATCGCATCCAGGAGGCTTTTGAATATGTTCAAGAATGGAGACTCCACAATCTCTCTGGGCAACCTGGTCCAGTGCTCTATCATCCTCACTGTAAATAAGTTTTATTTATATGCCCAGATTGAACTTTCAGTTTGTGCCTCTTGCCTCTTATCCTATCACCAGGCACCACTGGAAAGGGAGTGGCCCCATCCTCTTAAGGGCCATAGGACCAAAAATCAGATATCTAAAGGAAAGGGAATTCATGGGACACTGACAATTGTTAGTCAATTAGACACTTTCACAAGCATTCAAGGTTTGCATTTTAATTTGCTCTTAATCCATGTGGCTTCAGTAACCAGTCTAAAAGAATTATGAGATTTGTGGGGCAAGGGGTAGGGTTCCTCTGTGGCAGAATAAGTTTGGGGTTGTAGGCAAGCAGAGCAGTTTGGGCTTGTGGGCTTGGAGCTGCAAAAATGCTCACTACAGTAATCTGCCTGGCTACTCATCGCTTTACTCAGTCCTTCCTGGTACTGAGCCCAGCAGCTTGTGTGCAATTAAGTCATGTCTTTTGAGAAATACACAGTTTCATAGGACACATTCAAATGACAGAGCCTCCAAAATTTAGGGGGCCTTAGGATTTCCCTTGGGAATTTACTCCAGTGGGAAATCTCCTTCGTTTTAAAGTGATATGCTCCATAACTCTTTTTAATTTGTCTAACCATAAGATTGAGCCATTGATCTTCATCCTCTCTTGTTAGTTTAAGACCCTGAACAATTCTAGTGTATGTTCCCATATCCTAACCAGGGCACCTCTCAAAAGCCACCTTGATAAACCAATCAAATCTTCATTTGCCCTTTAAATTGCTTGCTGCTGGGCATTTAAATTGCTCATTGCTGGGCATTTTCCCAGCCCTAGAGGAATCTGTAAGTTTTTTTTCCTGTGCCCTCTCCAATTTTCCATTAAAGTTATTTTTAAATGTGAACACCAGAATAAGTCTCTTTATGGCATTCTCAAGCCTACCAAAACTGCATGCAGAGGCAGAATCCCTTCCATATTTCTACAGAATCTCCATATTTCCATTTCTACTGAATCTTCCATATTTCTACAGAATCCTCAGCTGGAAAAGCATTACCACCTCCTCCTGGCACAGCATCCTACATGCTGTTTTTATGACCCAAGTTCATTTTCCAGCACATGGATTTCCAGGAGAAAAGTCCCTCGTTCCCTAAGCCTGACTTGCCCTATGTCTGCTTGCGTGTGTTGACTTTCCTGGGCCACAGTTCAGCAATGAGCTGGGCAACAGGCAGAGCAAAAGGAAGTCAAACTCAGCGATGATGTGCGCAGGATTGTGACACCAGGGAGGAGAGCCAAGCGCGCACAGTTGGTAGCGGAGACGTGCCGGGGGGCCATGTACGGACTGGTTTCCCAAGACAGCATGTTCCTCCGGGGCAGGCTGGGTCCCACGGGCAGCACTGTCCTCCCTGCAGCCCCTTCCCGACAGGCGCTCCCAGCAGATGCACTAGTGCTGGCCTCTATCTGGATGGAGCCTCTATCTTCCCCAGAACGGTGCCGATCAGATGCAGAGAGATGGAACGAGCAAACAAAAGAGCTTTTACTTGTTGCTACCTGGCGGTTTAATTGCCTGAATCAGGGCTAATAAAGGCAAAGGGTCTCAAGTCCCGCCAGCACACGCTGGCCTTGATCTTCCCCAGCCAGCGCCTGCGGTGCCGGGCCCTCCTGCGTGCAGCGGCAAGCAGCAAAGGAGCAGGCGGGCAGGGATCGCGGCGGGATTTACAGCCAAAGCTGCCCCTGGCAAGGCTTGCTGCAACGAGGCAGTTGCTGGGTGAAGCCCACACCCATGGCTGCTGCACAATAGTGCAAACATAAAAGAGCTATAAATCAAACAAGTCGAACGGCTCTGCCCAGCCCAGAGAAGTCGCTGCAGTGTCTCCCTGCACAATGGGATGAAGCTTCTCGCCTTTTGCCATCTCCACGTGGGACCAGAATGGACCCGGCAGATCACAGCCCCAGTGCCCCCAGAAGCATTGCCCACTCACCACCCTCCCCATGAGGGGCATTGAGGAGCATTGGGCATCTGCCCTGGACAGTGTCAGAGACCTGTCTGTGTTCCAATCTGCAGGGATTGAAACCACTCCAGAGAAGGCCTGGGAAAGAGTTCCTGCAAGACAGCACCTCGCCACCATCAGCCTTGCCTGCTGAGCGGGCTCCATAATGTTGCTAGGTATCAAGTGCTGCTAGGAGAGGCTGTTGCAGAAAACGATTTCTTAGCTCGAAGAGCAAAACCAAGAGAGAAAATCTCTTGAGCCAAAAAAAAAAAAAAAAACAGTCCCCTGCTTTGCTGTACCACAGCTGAGCTCTCTTCAGATCATTGAAGACTTCATACACCCAGGACAGACCTGGGCAAGGCTCTCTGACTGCCTTATACTACAATGAAAAGATCCCAGACCTTTCAACTTTCTCTGCTTTCTGTCTTCTGCTCATTTCTGGCATACAGCAGTGCTTTGCCTGTCACCCAAAGTGGCACAGGAGAGCCCAGAGGTTTTGAGCAAGGAGGACCATGCAAATCAAGCAGTGCCTGCAGCTGGTGTCTGCTGGTAGGAGAGCAGCCCAGTGCCTCTGGAGCAAACCTCTCGGAGAGCAGGCAGTGCTGCAGAGCCAGATCGTGTTTGCATCAGTTGCATGACACTGGGGCACTGTTTTAATTTAAAATGGATTTAGCTTTGTTTTCTTTTGAGTGCAATAACATTGCACGCATTGTTAGGCCATAAAACCCACAGATAACTTTGCCAGCGGGGTGTTGGGGTGGACGTGATCAACAACACAGTATGAGCAGAGATGGTGGAAAGTGGGAGAAGAGCCTCACGGGAGTGCAGTGCTGACAGCATGGACAGCAGCAAGGGCTGCAGCTCCTGGTGAGGCCCTTGGGCAACTGCTGAGCAGCACCTTCCTCAGCGTGGGTGGAGGGGCCTGCCCCGAGTCTGTGTGGCAAGTGGGGCAGTTCATGGGATGCAGGGCATGAGGGAGGCGCGCGAGCCCGGAGCACCTCGTCTCCCTCCTACTCACAGCCATGCGACAGTGGTGGCCCCAATGAGTCCTGTTAGGGCACTCGGAAGTGAGGGTGGAGATGTCTTACTTGGCCACAGTGTCTATTAGTTAATTACTGTTTTTCCCAAGCTGGTCCTCTTCCTCCCAAGCTGGTCCTCTCCCTCCCTGACCTCCTTCCGATTTTCCTGGTGGTTGAGATCCACATTCAGTGCTGGCATGTAGGGAAGCACTGCCCAGCCAAGCTGCTCTGTCAAAATCGTTTTGTTTTCCAGGTTTCTTGGCAGGGCCTTGGGATCACATGTGTCAAGTCCCTTCACTCCCTTAATCCATGCCTTTTGCCTGGCGGCAGCACAAGGCAGAAGGGACACAGCAGCAATGACCCTGAGCTTCAGGGAGGGCTCCCTGGACACGAGGGATTTGGAGTGTCCTAGGACCTTAGGCCTCAGCTTGGGACTCCCTGTTGGAGACAGAGGGCCTCCTTGGAGCTCAATATGGGGACACCTTTGACAACCCACCATCACGTGAGAGTGCAGCTAAAGACCAGGGACCTTGTCCCAGGGCTGCACAAACCCCTGCATTAGCCATCATGTTCGGTCCTAGTGCCTCTACAGCCTTCCCAAGTGGCGAAGGCTGGTGGTAGCCAGAGAATACACTGCGTAGCCGGTGACCCAAGCACATTAACTCCAGCAAACATGATACAGGAGGAAGCTGCTGCTCCTAGGATGCTCATATAGGAGCTGTTTTTACCATGCAGCTCTCCTCGTGGGATTTTCCCTCTAGTTTCCTACTTGATACCTTTCATGAAACCTTCAGTTTCATCAGAGAACAGCAGCAAAGCTGGGTTCACAGTGGAGAGAGACTGCATGGGTGAGAGCAGCCGGCCTGGTGGGAACACAGCTGCCCACAGCAGCAGAAACAAGGCAGATGCTCTGCACCGTGCACATAGGAGCAATCCTGTGGTCTCTTCTAGGCTTAAGACTCATTGGCAACTATGATTTTTCTGGTGGCCATCTAAATATACCTACTTGCTAAGCAAAGACTCTTCCCAGCAGATGTTATTACAGCAGCGGTGCAGAAAGGATGGTTTCGGTTACATCAGATGCTGGTAGTTACCTCCTCCCACAATCGGTCTTCCAGCATTTTATTTGCCTGACACATCAGATCCCATTGCTTAGAGGGAAAAAGAGTTTGCAAAAACACAAAGCAACAACAAATTACGTGTCATCAGGGCAGGCAATTAGATGCCCTTATTTATCCTGTTCTTCCAGCAGAGGAGCTCCTCGGCTCTGTGTACAACTGTTGTCCCTGACAGACATTATAGGCATCTGACATTAAAGTGCAGTGAAGACTCTTTGCATTTTGTCAGGCCTGGCTCTGTTGTCCCAAGCAAGAACCTCCAGACTTTTCAACCCCCATCAGGAGGGCAGAGAGAGAGCACTTTGCCAATCCAAAGCTCTGGGGAACTGTGATAAAATTCAAATCTAAAGACAGCCTCCAACAGCGCTTTGCATGCAAGAAGACTCTGTTGCTACACAGACAGAACGAGACCAACCTCCTCCTTCCACAGAAGTCCCTGCAAAAAGGGATCTGTTTTCAGCAGGACCCGAAGGAAGGGTGATTGTCTGTGCCTGGAGACAGGCAGGTGGGACATCCAAGTGCTAACTGTGTATGGCTTAGGAAATCAGTGTGAGCACAGCAAGAGGATAAAATTGAACAAGATTTTAGTCACTGAAGCTTTGAAGGAACATAAAACCACATACACACACACACACACACACACACACAACATTTACTACATATATAGAAACCCATATATAAGAGTTTAAAGTGGAAAAGACCTAGAAAACATATCACTCTGAGCTCAAACAACAGGGGCAGACTGCACCACGTATTAAACACAAACCATGGGCAAACGCAGGCTCGTGGACACGTGCTGCTTTTTCTCAAGCAGGACAGCAGAGAAAGCTCCTTTATCTCAAAGGAAAACCACAGTCAGTGAACACCAGCGCGAGTGCAAAAGCCTCGGAGCGGGCAACCCCGCGGCCTGCGCGAGGTCCCTGTGAGCGCGGCAGCCTCCGCGGCGCTGCGCTCTGCTCCGCTGCGGCTGTCAGGCTAATGCCATGGGACAGCTGTAGCGCCCGGCACCGCTCGGCCCCGCGGTCCCCCGGCCCTGGCCTCTCGCGCTTGCCGCAGCAGAAGCACTAGGGGATAACAGAATCAAAAGAGCAGTAACAGGCTCTGGGAATGCGTCAGACAAATGTGTGTTTAGCTGGATCCCAGGGCTAGCCACTGAAAGGCAGCATTAGTGCTGTCACGTGGAGCACATGATTTTGGAATTCATTAAGCCTTTGTTGGAGCCTTAACACTGCCTTCCCCTGTCCCAGCCGTTAGTCAGGGGGCTGAAAAGTGGCCAAGTTTCCTTCACCTCGGGACCTGCCCTTGGAGCAGGTCTCAGGAGCAACGGAGCTAGAGGATACACGTGCTAGACAGATTGCACCAGACCTGAGAAAAAATGGCACCTCTAAAAAGAAATCCCCTTTGGTATAAAAATGGCACTCCCCGCATCCCCCCTCGCCCCCCCGAGGCTTTTTCAGGGAAATCAGGTGCTTCCAAAGAAGCTTCTTTCCTCTAAGACAAGTAAACACAGGAATGAAAAATGCAATTATTGAGAACTGTAACCTGGGCTGGCAGTCCTGCATTGAGCTACTGGGAACCAGAAAAGCATACCACAGTTTAGGTAAAGCAGAACAGGACTGCAATTCAAAGCTAAAGAAAAATTTACGTTTTTGGCTGTGACAGGGTGTGATTTGCAGTGCTATCTCAAATACAAAGTCCCTTCTGAAACCTCCAACTCTCCATTGTTTGAGGAGGGTTTGCAGATTAACCATGCTGGGAATGCAAAGACACTGAGGTGGCTCCATCCGCAGCCAGGACACACTAAGCATCATTTGAGATTCCTTACTCAGAAGAAGTTTCACTGCTTTTTTACAAGAGCTCAAGCTAAAAACCTACTTGAACAAGCCCAGACCCCAAAGCTCCTCTCTGTGCACTTCCTTTCCCAAGACACCAGGGATGCACGTGGTGACATCTGTGCGGCTGCGCATGGAGCCACAGCCTTGCTGGAGCCGGCTGATGCACCCCAGCTCAAGCTTTGGTGTTAGGAGCCCTGTGCAGATATAACAGCAGCTCTGCAGAAAACACCTGGGGCTGGGGATTGGTGGGGACCATGCCAGGCTACCTTCTGTAGAAGTGTTTCTGAAGGAGCTCAAGAAGAAACTGCTCAACTCTTAGGTGATCCATAACCTGCACTGATGGCAAGAGATAGGAAGGTGGTAAATGGCAAGAGATAGGAAGGTGGTAAATGTGACATGATTTTATATTGGGTTCCCTAAGGACTCAGATTAGTAAACCGAGTGTCCATACTGAAGAGTAGAATTAACATGCAAAAAGATAAGCGAGGCATAATGGGAAGAGACGGTGTGTCCTTGGTTATACCTCAACACCTTCTGCAAGTCCCTGAAGGGAACTAACCACAACAAATTCAATGTGAACCCATAACAGAATGCATTAGAGTGATAAGCTGTTAAAGCCATAAAACTGAAAACAAAACCAAGACATTTCCACACTGGAAGCTTGCCAGAAAGTCAACAGATAGTAGAGGTGTAAAAGAACCATTCAAATGAGATAAAGCCATAGCAGAAAAACATGCTGAGCTATCAACACTATCAAAGAACTACGGGAAATTCCCACACTGAAATTTCTTTCTTTTTTTTTTTTTATAGGAAAAAAATGGGAGGATCTGCTTCTGATGAAAGCATGAGCATTTCAGAACAGATTAATAAGAACAGTAGGTGGCATAGGCCAGATGGCATTTTTCCAAGAGCTCTGAAGGAACCAAGGAGCACATCTCAGCTGCTATAGGGCAAGAAATCTATTGCTTAATTCAGCTGAAACCAGAGGAATTACGGGAGGCAAATGAGATGCCAGGGTTAGATTTTCTTCCTTTCTTTCCTTCTTTCCTTCTTCCTTCTTTCCTTCTTTCTTTTGGACTTACACATTGCAAACCTGACTTCTGCATAGGGAAGCAGGAATAGCATTACTGGACACACAGAGAAGCAGGACTGAAGGGAAAGGGGCAACCCCATTCTAGGGAAGGAAGTCATGGCTCACTTTCTGAAAGAGTAGAGAGTCCTGTTTCATGGAATTTGGTGGGTAGATGGATACAGTGTTCCTGGATTCCCCAAAATCTCTCTGCAAGGCCCTACACCAGAGTTCCTTAATTTGTCTATTGCTACAACATGTTTGTGTTTCATTATCAGTGATAACGTAGTAGACAGGGAATGGGAGACTCATGGTCAGTGTTCGGTATTGAGGGAAGCACCAGCAATGTCCCCCCTGGGATCTGTGCAAGGGCCTCTGCCTTTCGATATACTCATAAATGGCCTGGCAAAGAGTGTGAGCAGTGATGGGACAAAGTTTGCTGATAAGATTAAGGTATTCCGTATAGTGGGAATGAATGCTATGAAAGAAGGAAGAGTTTGGGGAAGATTGCACAAGGAACAGCTGGACAATAAAGTGGCAAATTAAATTAAAAGGAAATTAAAGATTTACAGGGAGAAGTTCTGGCTGCACAGGGACATAGTTTGGTGCAGTAATTCCCATCGAGGGAGGGTGCCTGGGGTCACGGTGGGAAGGCAGGGGCAGAGGGATGTTCCCTGCTGTCTGCCTGCAGGGTGTCTCGAGCTCTGCGCTGCAGCTGTATTTTCTCCCTTCCCTCTCAGAGAAGACTGTGCGATCAAGAAAAGGCACTAAGGCAAAGAAGGAGAATCAAAAGCCTAGCGTGAAGAAGACAACCAATGGAGAGAAGCAGGTGTGTATAAAAATGTGTTCGGTGAGGGAGGTGTTTTGGAAATGATTTGTGGTGTTTTACAGTACAGAAACAGAAACAAGGGCATATTGACTAAATAATGTCATAGCAGATAAAAGAAGCACAAAAAATGTGAGCAATTCTTCTTCACTATGCATCATAAATTCTGAAGAGCTAATTGCCTAAGGCTGTTATGGAGGCAAATACTGATCAAAAACAAGGAGAGAGTTTTATGGAAGAGCAACTCAGCAAGGACTGTTCATAGTATGACTAAAACAAATATTGTTGGAAGCAGGTATCACAGGAAGCAGCACTTCATGCCTACATTGCTCCTTAGTCTGCTCCATGCACATCTGCCAGCCACCGTCACACCAGGGCCCTGTGCTGGTGTCCCTATATTTCAGACAGTTTTCTTATGCTCTCTCGATGCCCCAGGATGAGCTAGCTGAGAAGCAAAGCCATGGACAGCAGTCATCAAGAACAGCCTGCTGCAAGTGTTGCTGCAAAACAATGCACTCACTGTGTGGAAACACTAACCAGCTAAAGAATAGGAAAGACCATATCTGAGAGCCACTATTTCAACACTCCACAGTGGTTTGACACAGTCCAACATGAGGCTAAGGACAGAGTGGAGAGTTTTTTTCTGGGCCGCTGGCCAAAACAGGTCTTTAAACATATCTGACGAAGCAACATGTAGTGTGGTATTGCCCAGAAAAAAGCAAACAACACGAGACCTGCAAGCTGTGTGAAAAGAAATCAAGAGACACACTGGTACTTGGGTCACAGGTCCATGTTGCTAAACACAAGTCTCTATCAAAGACTTCAAAGACTGTATCAAAGGTAACAGCCAGACTGAGGAGAGATGAGGAAAAACACAGCTGGCAAAAGGGAGAAGGGTTGAGAATGGCAGGAGAGAAAACAGAAAACCTCTGTTTTTGCCAGTCTGATCATGAGCTCCTGGCCAGGCACCCTGAAGGCCAAAGTAAAATCAGAGTTTTGCTATGGGCAAAACAGGACTGATCCAGGATAGAGGTAAATCTTAATCCAGAGATTGTTAACTGAGGTAGCTGAGATTGTTCAGACATCAATCGTAGATAAGAAGGGGACAGAAAACCCCTCTGCAAAACTGGGCAGCTCTCTGACGGATGCCCTAAAGCACTGCTCAGAGAGGGGCAGCCAGAAAGCCAGCAGGGAAGCAAGAGAGAGTGCTTGCAGGGAGAGAAGAGGGATCTACTGCATTGAAAACAGCCATCAGGGCAAAGATGGTGCCTTCATCTTCTATTCTCGCTACCTGGATGCACCAGAGGCTGCAGTAGGAGTCAGTCACAGCAGCAGGGCTTGTTAGAGTTGTTGGAGACTGCATCTCTCATCTCCTCCTCTCACACAACAACTCTGGGGAACTACTGCTGGAAACCTGCCTCTGGGTGCAGGGACAACAGCACATGCAGGAGGTGGATGTGTTGTAGAAGAGCAAGGAGAATGCTGTAAGGGTTTGCTAGAGCTGTATCTAAACTGAAAGAAAACAAAATTTCATGCATAGCTCATTACAAACCAAGGGAAATGGTGACTTTCCTGCCATAAGGAGATATCCACAAACTATCAGGACTGTAATAAATCAGAAAAAAATATACAATGCAGTAGGCACTTTGTCTTCTCTTCTGAAGCAAATAAAACCCAAGATCTACCAGATGCTGGTGTCATATATTCAAGAGGATTGCAGGTCCTGCTCATTGACTTTTCTGCCTGGCTCCCTCTCGGTGCCTGGCCATCTCCCCAGCCTTCCTCCTTGTGCTCAGCTGAAGGCAGGAAATACTGCACAGAGCGTCTGCAGGTTGCCAGGCCCCATCTTGCGTGCTGCTCCATTTGTGCAGCCCAGTACAGCCCAACGTTTGCCTTTTATGTGAGTAGATCTCATTCAGTGCATCACATGCCAGCTGAACTATAACATGATACAACATGACCTGCCACTGCACTCTGGATTGCATGATTTAAACCTTACTTTCTCTGAGCTGCAGCCTCTGAAGTGCCACGAGACAAGCTGCTGCCACAGGAAACAAGATATGGTGCTAGTGCAGCTGCTTGAGTTCAGCAGGGTATCCAGCATGAGAGCCACAGAAGATGAAAGAAACCCTCAGCATAACTCAGGCTCTTCTTGCAGAGAGATTTTGGCTGGAAGCTGTAAATATGACAAAAATGCATTTTATACTTTAACAACCTAATGTATTCTCAGCACTTTTCCCCGCTTTGCCCCATTTTTGGCATGTGTTTCTCCTCACAACAGTTCAGCACTCACCTGCCTGCTCCCCAGAAGCATGGCTAGACCTTGCTTACAGCAGCAGCACATGGTTTATTGACATTCCTGCTCACTGCACCCTTGTAGAAATCACGCCAATGCCTCCACTGCTGCGTAGCCTCCTCAGCCTAGCAGACTGGAATTCTGCTGATCCCTCCATGTCCCCCACAGGAAGAGTGGAAGCAGCAGACAAGAAGGAAACCCGACGTGCCGGGCAGACTCACTACGCAGGTCAGTGCCAGGCAGGCTCTCCTGGCTGCTCCCATTGCGATTCTTTCTACCCATTGAAGCCGGGGCAAAAGAAATTTGTGGAGTATCTGCTCTGGTCTTGGGAAGATTGTTAGGAGACCTGTTGTGTGCAGCCAGCAGAGAAGCTGGCAATGCTTCCCCGAGCCACGTGGAGCTCGGCTCCAAGAGCACAGTACCAGCAACAGCACCGAGGCAGGAGTGGGGCAGCCCGCAGGGCACTTTGCACGTCTGCCCCAGTTCTCACCACTGCTGTTCTCACCTGCTCTCCTGGTAGCCCTTGGGTCAGTATTGCTCTCCATGGCACAGAAACTAGGAAAGAATGAGGCAGCATCTCAGTTCCTGAAATGCATGGCTTGTACGTGCCTTAGTTCTGCGAGGTTTTCGTAACGTCTTGGCAGGAAGGCAGGTTTATGAGCTACCTCAAAGGAAGGTTTTCCAGACACCCAGAGGCTGAGGAAGCCAAGGAAAACATTGCTGTGGAGCCCAAGGCTGCCCAGCAAAGGCACCCGAACTCAGCTGAGAGGGCTCTTCAAACAGCAGCCCGACTCCCTGGACAGGTCCTGTTCTGAAGACCCCCAAAACAGCTGCCACAACCCCATCATCATCAGGAGGAAGGTGTGTTTGCATGACAGGGCAGTGCTGGGAGAGAGTCTGGATGTCACGCTGTGACAACCACCACTTCCCTCCCCGTCCCAGCAGTGCTCTCCCTGAGCCAGGACTGCTTGGCACGAATGCTGCAGCCCCAGCAGGAGCACACGTAAGGGAGGTGGAAATAACCTAATGTGTGAAGGCAGGACTAAGAGGCTCCGCCACAAGCATCCTGAATCGTAATTCTTAGTTTCTCCAGGTGCAGCTCTAGTGTGCAGCAGGCTCTGGCAAAGCCGTGGGCACAGACAGCATCCGTGTTCAGGCGTGCAGGCACCTCCTGGCCCTGCTGGCAGATACAGAGAGCTCAACTCAGGTGTGGGGGGAGATCAGCTCATCAGAGGCAGCAGCTGGACACCAGGATTACTGTGAGCCTTTGGGTTCTGCACTCGGAGAGCTCAGAAGTAACTCTGCAGTAGCAACATATCTGAGCTTCTTTATCCCTTCCTTAAATAGCCTCAGCACTGCACAACACATGGAAGAAACCAATGGGTGACTGGTAGCTCTTCCTGGCCTAGCTCCATGGGAATGTACCTTTTGCATAACTTTTGCATAACTTCTTTCAGCAAACTGAGGCAGCAACCTCCTCACTAAATAACACTGCTTCTTGCAAGGAAAAACTCAGCAGCATACGGTTTATTCCCCAGTGAGCCGGCCACGGTGGCAGCTGCATGGCTGACGGACATCAGGACAGGACAGTCAGGCACATGTGAGGGGTGGGAGCTTGGGCCAGCATCTGGATGGAAACTGAGACATGAGGCTGCCCTGTGCCTGGGCAGGCATTGTCCCTTAGAGCAGCATGGACAGCTTGACTTGGAGCTCCTCACAGGTCCAGTCCTGCCTGCAGTTACTCGATTACCTCTGTCTACACTCCCGCTGTTAGCCCTTCTCCATTTACAATCCATGCCTGAACGGGCTGCAGGTTTGCAGGAACAAAGAAAACCCCGGGCTTCTCCTTAGGAGAACAACTTGGCTGAAAAGTGATCTTTTAAAAAGGCAGAAAATACAAAACAAGTAACCTAGTCCTGTATACTCCGAAATCCTCTACCCTCAGGCATATTGGAGGATGTGGGGATAAGAAGAGACCACGGTTTTGCCACCTATTCCCCAGCTTGAACACTGTCTAAGTAGGGGGGAAGCAATGTGTCAGATAATAAGGACTGGTAATGCCCTCTGCAAACAGATTTTCTCATCCTTTAACAGTCTCAGCTCCTGGTCAGGTGCTTCTGCACCCACAAAGAGCACACACCAGATTCATGCTGTGCCTCCCCAGCCCAGCTTCCCCCAGCGACGCAGACACACAGGCCCAGAGCAGAAACAGAAGACTCAAGAAAAAACACTTAGGAAATCAGCACACAGCTGTAAAGCGAACCCCTTGTTGGGAAATATCCAGTTTGTGACAAACAACCCCATTAAATATGGGTGACAGCTCTCCAGGCACACTGAAGTATTGTCAGACACTGTGATCTGTGCATAGAGTGTGATTGTTCCCAACTTCTTTCCGCTGCCAGAGGAGACTGGTCCAGGTACTGCAGACCTAGCTGAAGGCTGAAGAAGGTTCATTCCTGCAGCAGCCCTGCCTAAAGGCACAGAGCCAGCTGTGTGCAGGGAAAAAAAGAGAAGGCTGCTCTATACCTGGATGTGTTCACCCAATTATGCAAGGCTCAGTAGCACCAAAAGATGACAGGGCTAAATGGTTTCCACCTGCAAGAAAGTCAGGAAACACAATGAAGTGCAGAACATAAAAGGAAGACTTCATTCAGCAATCCCTGCATGGCATGCTTGCAATGATTTATGAAGATCCCACAGAATTTGTTTCTCTTCTACATTACCTCAGGCACAAGAAAAGAGTCCTCAGGTGCACTAACAACCAAACACAAGAATGAAATGACTGAGTCAAACACTGCAGGGAGACCTCTCTGTCAGCCACTCGCGACAGCTAATAAGCTGTGGCCCAATATGAGTTTCTGGGAGCTGAATGATGCAGGGCACTCAGCAATGATGGTGCAGAGCTGTACACCTTGCAGTAAATCTGTAGCCAACAGCATGTTCTTCTGATCCTTCTCCACTCCCAGTTGCTACCAACCCAACAAATCCAGATGTTTATAGATGTGTGCAGTAGCATCACTACTGCTTCTCCCTGGCATAAGCCACTGAAGAATAGGACAATGATTTAGCCCACTGACTGCACAGGTGGACTACACATCCACTAGATGCTTCATTCAAATAAGATACTGGCTTAGCTCTTCCTAGCCCCTCCATAAACCCTCTATAACCCACCCAGTGTGCTATAGCCTCACTAACCAGGTGCTGAGACCTTGCTTTATGTCCTTAAAGTCCTCAGACTGCTGCCTTCTTCTCAGCCTTCCTTCAGCTCACTCTTTGTGAGGCCCTCTGCCTAGCATCCCCTTCTGACACATGCCACTCTCCATAACTTTGAGTTATTACCACTATTTAGTGTGTAGGTTTACTTTCTTATGATCCTCTTCCAGTCTCAGACCTCCAAACTGTGATCTCTAACAAACTCGAGCTCCCTCCAGCAGTTTTGTTGCAGTACTGCAAGCACAATGTTCTCCCCATGTGTCGGGAACGTAATCCTATGCTGGTGGTTCCCATTTATCCTGGCCTCCCTCTACTACTGATCTCTGTAGAGGCATGGAGTAGAAGCTGGCAGGTGCTTTCCATCTGCCCTGCTCTATTTCTTGTCGATGGCCAGGAGACTCTCCCCTTTGCTTGTCTATTTCCTGGAGGTGCTAAAGTTGCCATCTGGCCTCCTGTGCATCCCCTCTGCTTACCGTGTCACTTGGGCTGCATGTCCTCAATGCTCAGAGCTCGACTGCAGCTCAGTACAGGAGCTGTTCAAGGGAACGGAAGAGAACTGCAGTGGGAAACAAAGACACAGCATTAGGGAAGTACTGGCTAGGTCACTGGCCACGTCACAACCTCTTGTGTTGTGGATTTTCTTTGTGAATCTCAAGAGATCCCCCCCCCCAGGGTCTCCCACAATCTGGATGACAAGAGCACCAAATAAATCTGGTCATTGAGGAGACAGGAAATCAAGCACCACTCTGGAAGCCTCCTATCTCTTATATTTGGACAGGGCATCTCCACCAGCCCCAGGGCAAGCCTGTGACAGCGGAAGGTTGTTCCCTGCTCACCTGCTGGATTTCTTGCATTGCCAGGCGAATGGAGGAGTGAAGGCGAGGGAATGCCTGCTCGCTGCATCCCTGCTCTCCTGGGCTTGGCTTTGTTCTGCTCTCATCAAGGCTCTGCTGCTCTTGGCCCTTCTTGGCCCTCCTCAACCACACACGTTTGAGAACTGAGGCTGCTCCTGTCTGTAGGATGGGCTTCCCAGCAGGAGACCCAGAGAGGCAAGTCTGCCCCTGCTGAGGGCTCTGCTCCTCGGCTGCGGATGCAGCCAGCGAGAGGCACTCCAGGTCTTCATAATCCAAACTCTCACTGCTTTTCTGAGGGTGAAAAGAGTGCATTCAGCAGTTATCACCACAAACCCTTTACATACCCCGAACAGCACAGCTAAGAGCAATATCCAGCTGTGATTACTGACAAGAATAGTGCAGGGGTAACATCCAACCCAGAAAACCCCAGTGCCCACCTACTACCCTTCCCTGGCACATGCAGAAGCAGCCAGACAGCTCAGCCAATACAGGACTCCCGCAACAGGAACCAAAAGCAGAGATACAGGGCACAGGGCACAGCCCATGCCCCAGCCCCTTTTGCTGCACTCACCTGCCTGCAGGGAACAGTCAGCGTCTCCATGAAGGGCTGGATGCCCACGGCCTGGTGATACCGAACCAGGTCAGTGAGCGAGGCATGAGCCCGGTCCTCACCCAGAATTACATAGCGTGCATTGGGCTGCATCTCAATCATGTAGTGTCTGCAACGGCCTTCACCCCTGGCAAGAGGGACAGACAGAAACAGTCATGACACGAGGCCACAGCATCTCTCCAGGACCTGGTTGTTGCTTTCTGTATTTGTTGTCTCAGGAGGCCCAGAAAGGATCAAAAGCCACAGTACCAAATATTGCAAAGATGCAGGAGATCCTCCATGCTGGAGTGTTGGACACTGTGGTAACAGGTCCCAGAGGAGCATCGGTTTTCCCAAAGTGAGCAATGGGAGCACAGAGAGAACCCAGGCTTCTGGATCTAACTCCCAGCAGGCCGTACCATCTCCCAGGCCTGTTGTCCACATTATCACCTGCCCTTCCTCTTGCCTGATGCTGCCTGCTTCTAGCATACTCCGATTACTTCTCCTCTTCTCTAGAATAATGTCCTGTGCTGTAACACATTTCCTCAGGCCCCAGTAAATGCTTCTTGTAGCCACAAAGCCATTTCACATACTCCAAGCAGTACCTGCACCCTGCAAACCAACCCACATCAACTAAATCACAGGCTGATCTAGTCTTTGGCAAGAGACAGGCTCTGCAGTGTCCTGTTTGCCTGGGTCTGTGGCAACCTCCCACAGAAGAAGCTAAGCATTAGACTCAGTGGACTACTCTGTGGAGAAAATTAACTATTCCAGCCATACGTAGCTCCATTTAGGAATTTCTTCTTCCTTCTCTGCAAGGCTCATTACCTGTATGTCAGGGTGTAGCCTGGTCGGCTCTGGCTGATGCGAACAAGGAAGCAGCCCAAAGGCTTATCAATCAGCAAATTTTCAGCTTCCCTGGAAGCAAGAAAGAATTTTTCAAAGGTCTGCAAGTAGTTGTCTCCACATAGGCATTCCCAATCTTGCAACCATCGTAGCGGACCCTATCTACAAGGAGGCCACTATCTGCCCACTGTGTTCCCAGCTAGATGTTTCCAGGCTCAAGCTTACTAGTGCAAGGAGGCATAAACATGCTGATGTGCTGCAATACTCTCAGCCAAAGCCTTTCCAAGCAGGGCAGCTCCAAACCTGCTCCAGCAGTGCAATAGCAACAACCACGATCCAGCACAGAGCACATGACAAAGCATGGCTGGGATAAGAAGCTGGTGCACATGCGCAATTCCTCGGCTCTGGGGCTGCTGGAAGAAGTGAGAAGCCTTTGCATTAGTGGCGCTCAGCACGAGGTAAGCCCAGTGCCTTGAAAAAAAGCCAGCTATGGCTGCTCTGCTTCCCTAAACATCCCTACTGGAAAGAGGCCCTTCCCCTTTATGCCCGATAGACAAAGCACTGCTTTGTGCTGGCCACACGCCTTGCTCCAGATTAAAGGCAATTGCACATCACGAGTGCAAGCTGGGACTGCTCTTCCCCTTCTGGTACATGAGGCTAAACTAATTCAGGGAGACCAGTGATTCTGGTCATTCAGTGGCATGAAGTACCACTTCAGAAGTGCTCAGAAGTATGCCTCAGTATGTCTTGGGAAGAGCCTGCAGGCAGAGAACCTGCTGTTTCCTTCGTAGTGATGTGCTCATCTCTAGCCTATATTTGAATGCAAAAAAAAATGCCCCACAGGCACTAGCTCTTCCCAGGCGTTCTTGCATCTATCGACAAAAGCACTAATGCATGTCATTTAATTACCTTAAAAATGTAGCTGACAGCCACTAAAGGGCTCTGTACTAAGCTGACACGGTGTAATGTCTCTGAGTAATGTAATGCTCCCACTGACAAGCTAATAAAACCCAGCAACTTGTGATCTAGTAAGACCAAAGGAGACCTGCAGCATTAACAGGGGAAAAAAAAAGTTGCAAACTGAATAGGATGATAAGGATGTTTGAATGCTAGGCACATTTGGCAGCAGTACCCCCCTAAATAAGAGGGCTCTGGCAGTTAGCAGGCATGCAACACCATAAATTAACTTCTACACAGGGGATACTGTAGCTAGAAACTTTGGCATCTACCTGCTAACCTCACTATCTTGCTGCTATCTGATCACTGGCGTAATCAGCATTTCACTGCTTGTCGCACTGCTTGGAAAGAAGAAGTGTTTGGCTCAGCCAAGAGAGTAATGTGAAAGGCATACACAGTGGCATAATTTTAGGCATTTAAATAACGGTTTTGCAAAAAAAAAAAAAAAAAAAAAAAAAACTTTGGAATTCACAGTCACTTAATCACTCCACAGGAAGGCTGGCTATTGTGAATGTCTCTCTCAACCCAGGGGATTTTAATTCCACCTTTGCTACATTTTCCTTACCTAGGCAGAGGCAACCACAAAACTCTGCCTCCTCCCATACCTGGGGTCTTTGCAAATCTTGCCACTGGATACTCACAAAAGCCTCTCTTAATAGGCTTTTTAATAAATGTATATTGAATTCTACCTTCCTCTGCTGTAAGAACAGCAACTGAGAATGTGAGAGCAGCCATAATGAGCCTGCCCAAAAGTCCACCTTCATCCCCTTCAAGTACTTTCTCAGCTTCCCTTGCCTGCACAGAGTCTGTATTTAAGAACCCACAGCAGATTTCTTTTCCATGAGCTTGCACTGCCTTTCCTTGGGCCCACATAAAGTTTCAGCATTCATACTGCATGGCAAGGAGCGCCAAACTCCCTCTAACGGTTTGAAGCTCACAACATGGCATTGAAAAGTCTTGCATGTCCTCAGTTTCTTTATGGAGGCAAATCCATGGGACTCCAACCTCTCTTCCTAAGGACATGGCAGCTTCTGCCTGTTTGTCCCAAACCCAGCTGTGATCAGTGTGTCCATCCCAACATACTCACCTCCTGCTGATCATCCCATGCAGCCAGCTGGGAAAGGCTCCATCATCCTGCATGACTTTCTGGGCCTGTGTCTCTCTGAACCAACGAAGAGTTGCTCCTCTCTTGAGTTTCCTCATTTTTGCCTCTTCTCCAGTCTGTTCCTCTGTCCCCAGAATGGGACGAGGCCCAGGGGGGTGCAGGAAATTATCAAAAGGAGTGGACTGAAAATGGGGACAGGGGAAAGTGGGCATGAAAGCAAGGTCAGAGGCAAGGCTCCTAGAAGAGATCGCTTTGGTAGATCCTATTCCTGAGTCCCCGCACTTCGGATAAGATCACCAGTCATCAGACTCTGCTTTCAGTTCCTCAAAGGCACTGACAAAATATTTTCACTAAATAAACTAGGAAAGGGCTCTCTCATCTCTGATAAACACAGTGTTCTCCTGTGACCACATGCAAGAGAATATGCATATGCAGAAGACAGAAGGAGCAGGGAAATGCCACACATGGCTAAGTGACCCCAGACAGAGCTAATATTGCTACCTCTGTGAGTTTGCTGCGTGGCCGTGGAACTGGGGGCTGTGGTGGTGTATCAGCTGCAGGACTAGAAGGCTGAGAACGTCTCTTTCGTGGTAGAGGAACTGGCAGACTGACTCTTTCTGGAACAAGAGGAACAGGTAGATGAAATCTGGGATCCAAGATCAATGGGATCTGTCCTCCATATGCCCAGCGTAGGAACGAGCATGCAGACAGAACAGGAAATGTTCTGTCTTTCCAGCGCCCCCTATAGCAACAGTAGGAAGAAAATAAGAACCACCAAGAAAATAAGTGGAGCTCAGCCTGGCTCTCTCCTCAGCCAGGCTCCCAAGGCTGGGAAGGGACAAAAGAGCCAAAGAACATGGCCTCAAGTCCACTGTCAACCCCCACTCCACATGCTACAAGGAAAAGTGACAAATCACAAAGCAGAGATACAAAATACTTCCCACTGAGCAGATGGGAAAGGCCCAGCCTGGCAGTCCTCCCAATGCAGCCAGGTAAGTGACATCCATTTTCTCTTTCCTCACAGAGAAAACCTCACTGTCAGATGGACCACATAAGGGGAACTTTCAGCTCCACAGGCAGCAGGGACATGCCACCATGGCCAGCAATTTAAAGCACTTTGAAGAGATCATCACAAAAGCGGCCCTATGCTAATGTAGTGGTAGTGGAAGCAACTCACTTCGGGCTTCTGCTTCCATCTCCAGCTGCTGGATTCTCTGTCTCTCTGCCTCCTCCTGTAGCCTTAGTGCCTGGGCTTTCAGTTCAGCCACCAGCTTCAAGTACCTCTTCCGGCAGCTGAATCCCCTGAAAGCTGTTCAAAGAAAAGCTGTGGTTAGAGAAAAAAATGCTAATCGTATCTTGTCACTCCCAAGTGGAAGCAATATTCCTTTGCCCTGTCTCTGAAAGTAGGACTGAGATCTGTTTCACTTACAGTGACAGAGTCTCCTCGGCTTACCACCACTCACAAGGCTGCCCTCACTCTCTGGTATGAGATCAGAGTTAAGGGACTGTTCTGCCCCAGTGCTCACCTTTCTGTATGACAACTGCTGCTCTTTCCAGTTTCTCCACACACTTTGCCAGCTGTTCCTTGTGCCAATATTTAAAGAAGAGTCGTGACTTTCTGTGGGTAGAGGAGAGAAAGAAACACTGAGAAACACTGTTTGTCTGCACTTGCATCCTATCATACATGAATAGATCCTTCATACAGCTATAGCTTCCTCCTCGAAGGAAGCCAGATAACAGTCTGCATGGATGAAGTCTCTGCAGTTCGGGCCGCCACAAACCCTACAGCAGCAATCCACACCTACCCACATATCCAGCCTGTCAGGTCTGTACTTTGCAGTATTTCCAAACAGCTAAAAGAGAGGGAAAAAAAAGCAAAAGTCATTCTTTTTTTCACCCAAAGTGAATGCTGCAGCCAGTGATTTTAGGTGTATAAAGGAGATGAAAGTGCCTTAGAACTTCTATGTTATATTCTTTGACCTTTGTCATTGACCACATTCAGTCTTATAATCTATAAAGCTCCTTGAGGTAGAGCTGGGAGAGAATCACACTGTGGAGTGTCAGCAAAGGGGTTCCTAAAGACAGACACTCTTCAGCATCTTGGAAGGCAAGTGTGCAGGGTGTATCCTATTCTCAGAGGTGGGTTTTATCATTTAGATTCGGACCACTTTAGAGCATGCAAGCTGTAGGATCTATATGAATCCTGGAAAGAGATGGTTTTCCAATTCTGATTTCATTTTGCAGGAAAAATTCGGGAGCATCACAAAGACAACCTCCTCCCTCTGCCCGCACATCCAGACCTCTAAAGTAAAAGTAGTGGCACTTTTTACCAGCATGCTACATAGCAAAACAGCTTCTCCCTCAGCCAAATTCTGCTGTGCCAAACCTACATGTGAGGTTACATTTTTCCCAAATGTATCCTGTGACTTTCATGTCTGAAAATACATGGTGCTGCTTCCTTACCACCACCTCTCTCATTATAAGACCATCTCTTGACCTCACTTGGATTTGCAATCTTTATTAATTCTGCCTTGTCTGAAATTTCAAGGAATTTCTATGAGGGCTGGAGTTGCTGCTCCCACAAGATAGCTTTTTCAGAAGAACATTGAAATCCTTTTCTCAGAAGGAGAAAAAAAAGTGTGAGTGTGTGTATATACATATATATATAAATATATATATATGTATATCTCAGCTGTCTGCCTTACATGATTTATTCTCACAATCTGTCACAGTTGACTGCGGCAGGAAGGACTGGAACAGTAAAGAAGAGAAGGAGGTGAGAATTTGCTGCCCTAGAGGTTGGAAGGGGAAAGCTGACTGTAGGAACAGACTGCAGAGCTGGAGAGACATTTACATTTTAAATGTTGTGGAAGGTACAAAAAAAAAAAAAACAGTTGCTGTGGGTATGTTGTGCATGTACACATAGCAAGTTCTTGTACCAGAGATATATGGTCTTCAGTTTGTGAGACATCCAGTGCTGGCTGCTTAGTCAACTCTGTCTTCAACTTACTCTTTTCAAATCATCAGGAAAGAACCTGGAGAGGCTGCACTGAGTTCATGTCCAGTTGAGTACTGTGGACATCCTAACTAATCCTTGAAACTGAGTCCATTTACCAATTCTCCTTCCACAGGATAGAAAGAGTATACATAAAGCAATCTACAAAAGATCTCATTCATCATTGTACTAAATGATTTATAAAACCCTAGCTATCTTTGTCTAGGTATTTATGGTTCCCATTACCACAAAAATACATCCTTAATTTGTTCCTTTTACTCAGTTTGCTATGCTATCCTGACAGCAAATGTTTCTGAAAAACAAAAGGGACTAAAATTACATTGCACATGAAAGAAGTAGGATTCTTACCTTTCTTTTGTGAGAGACACATCTGGTTTAACTAGAAGAATTCCATATCTGTCAAAAACAAACCAATTCAGTAAGGTAAGAGTCATATCCTTGATATGCTAATCCATGTAACACTCACAGCAAATAACAATAAACCAGTGCCTTTCTCAGTCTTCCACAGCAAACAACCCTGTAGTCTTAGGCATGTAAACTTTAAAGATAATTTTATTCTCTGCCCCATTACAGTTACCAGGGTCACTTTTCTGACAATATTTAACAAGGAACTTTCTAAAGGTTTAACAAACCTTTCAGCAAACTCCTCAAATGAGGGTCTCCAGGAGAAACCTTCTCGTCGGATCCGGATGGTCTCCAGCAATCCATTGTACCGGAGCTGAAGTGGCAGCATAGAGAGGTTCGGAGAGACAGACAGTCACAAGTCAGAATAGGTCATCAGGTTATCCACTCATTCCTCTGCAGAAAAACTCCTTCATTCAGTCCCAAACCTCTCTAGTTCAAATGAATGCTTCTTTAAAAATGATTTCTCAGTTAAAGACTGAATTTACCAAATCCTGCAACTCTTATGATTGCGTTCACAAAAAATAAATGGGAGAGAGCTATGAATGGAAAGCCTGGACCTTGCAAGCTGTCACAAAGACATGTAAGCACCCAGAATCTTTGCCAGTGTAAGAAGGGTGTCCTACTGTTTTCTCCACAAAAGCCTTCATTCAGACCAGCCACCTTCCTACCATATCCATGGTCTTACAGTGGAATATGCACTTCCCTTCCTTAGATCCATTTTTCACCAACACTTACTGAAGCACCTGTAAAGAAAACTGCTATTTTCTCACCTGCTGCAGCACCACCTGGCTGTCCACCACGCCTGGCTCCTTCTGGCTGTTGGGCTTTATACAGCGCACGAAGTGCGGGCTGGCAGAATACATCCGCTCCATGAGCACCATCAGGGAATGCTGCGGAGAACAGAAACGTCAACAGTCCAGCAAGGCAACGTGTTACCAGAGCTCTATAGCGCATCATCCTGCTCATGAGAACTGCCTTCCCATCCCACCAATTCAGGCTCTTTCAACCTCGAGTGCCCAGGCTCTGATGGCAGAAAGCCCCAGTCCATTTGCTGGAAGTTTTGCTATGTGTAGCAGCTGGAAGCTCTTAAGAATATCCCTGCACACATCTCAAGGGGCACGGCAGGCAGCAGTACTTTACCCGGAACTGAGCTCCCACTGACTGCTTTCGTGTGCTGTTGAACTTGTCATCTGCTCCTGGTATGATCTAAAACCAGACCAAACAAAAGGATTATCCACGGAATATCGGGAACAGAGCCACCAATTATCATTTGCCATGCAGACCAGAAGTACAATACCTTGGCTTTGACATGAGGCATTAGCGTCCCTGTCCTGGAGATAGTAGCTGGAAAAATAAATACAGTAACTACTTTTGTACCCTCACCCACAATCAACTATATTTAAATATTTCAGACTTCACTTCACATGCACATTTCCCCACAAAAACTGAACAACAGAGGAAAATACAAGGAAAGAGCTGAAGAAGAGAAGAACACTCCTATGCTACGCTACAGAAAAGAAAAGGCAGCCAGGTTACTGAACAATCCTTAATGACCTTCAAAAGAAATATCAACAAGGAAGCTCCAACAATGCAAGAGAAAAAAAAGTATAGTTAGCAAACAGAAAGATCACCTACAACAGTCAACATGGGAGATTATATAAAGTGAAATAACTTAAAATAATTCAGCAACAAAATGAGAAATTCAGGGAATTTGAGTTTACGGGACAATATAATGACACCCTTGATGCAACAGTATCACGTGCACTGAGAACAGATTATACCTGTTGTTTATGAACTTACAAAGAGTTGGAACTAGACTGAATATCTTCAGTAACAGCATGGAAGAAACAACAAAGACAGATATTTGTGAAACAAAGCAGAAAAACTGTAAAACACAGTGAAGACTAAAAATGAAATTTATCAGTCACTCTAACTAGCATCTGTAAAGGTCAGGCTTGTGATCCTGGAACTATGCAGTATGGAGGGGTGCTTCAATTGCATAAGAGGAACAATGTGAAGGCACTCCTGGGACGGATATCTCTGCTATCATGTGTATGTGCCAAGGGGAATGGAACAGCTCAGAGAGATCTGTATAAGTCAGAAGGCTGTTCTAGGCAGCAGCCTTCCCAGAACCTCTCTGAGGTTGCCAGCTCTGGAGCACATTCATGGTTCATAAAACTAATTCTGATGCTTAGGTCTTGAAAGGAGGGGCCTGATTAATGCAGCCTGCCCCATCATAAGAGAAGGACTATTCAACACCTCAACTGTGTGACTAGACTTGCCCTGAAAGTAAGTTGGAAAGTAAAGTATATGAGAGTGACAGAGCCCTGCGACAGGCAGCCCAGAGAGTTTGTGGAGTCTCCTTTTCTGGAGATCTTCCAAACCCGCCTAGATGCCACCCTGTGCCACAGGCTCTAGGTGTCCCTGCTTGAGCAGGGGGGTTGGACTAGATGATCTAGAGGTCCCTTCCAACCTTAACCATTCTGTGATTCTGTGTGATTCTGTGACTTGCCTGTGAAGAGCACACTGAGCAAGGGGGTGACACTGTTGATGAAGAGTCCACGAACATTGGCTGGCAAGGTGTCTCTGTTCTTCTCCAGAAAGCCACCAGCAGTATATTGTACCTAGGGGAATGTGCAACAAGTCAGTAAGGGCAGCAGCTCTTACAGGTTGGCCCCAAAAGCCACCTCAAGAGCTTGCGAGGAGCAACTGTTAATCTAGATGTATATGCATATACAGCTTGTGCAGACCACTGTACACTCTCTTCAGAGGCACATTCTGAGCATCAAAACCAAGAGGTTGGTGCTGAGAAGTTAGAACTACAGGACTGCAGCATAACACTGAGACACTCACATTTCCTGTTCTGTATTCTTTCACAGTGATGATGCTTCATTTACTTTTTGTTTACACTTTACTCCTTCCTCCTTGCTCTCTCTCTTCCCTTTGAAAAGGCTTCCAATCTGCTTGCTGCCATGCAGCCCCTTGCTTCTCTTGCTCCCTTCCTTTCTCATCTCCAGCCTGCCATTTTCCTTTCTACGTTAAGTGTTAAGCTTTCTAATAATGAACATTATAAGGAATGATGTAGTCAACAGTTGGGGAATTAGACTACTAAATCACATACTGCAGTGACCTGACCTCATTTGTTCTTGCTACAGGAATGAATTCCGATCAATTCAGTATATCTGAGCCAATGCATTCAGAACTAGTGGCAGTAAAGTTATATACTGGCCCTAAATCAAGGAGCTTTCACATTTAAATACATAAACAAGTGCTCACATTTTCAAAATATTTACTATTATTTGCTTTCACTGAGTTCCTCAGGGCTTGAAATAAATTAGTGACTTTTATCAGTATCAGTATCAGTATCACTCCTTACAGCTAAACATAAGCGACTAGCTTCTCCATCAAGGCTTTACAATGCATGCAGGGCTTTCACTTTATGAAGGACTATTTTAAGACTAGAGCTTCAATATAGTGATGACAGATATGACATAAACATCTCTAAAACCTTGTGACTCCTGAAGAAAATGGGGCTTCTCTGGGAAGAATATTTTCTCTTACATTTGCTAAAGAGCTCCATTTACCCTAGAAGGCAGTTCCCAGGAGATACAACACTCCTTTAGAGCTGTACACTGTTGAATTTCATAGTCTTATTTTTAAGCAACACATTTTTCTCCGCTACACACCTTCCAAAGCACACTTCCTAAAAACTGTACTTACATTCCCAGCATAGTGAATGATGCTGAAACCCAAAACACGACCTCGACTTGGCTGGAAGTGCAAATTCCTCTTGAAACTGCTGTTCAGTTTATCCACAAATGTTTTATCAGTTGCCTGCAAGAAAACAGTTTTCATAATCAAATTATAATGCTACAACATAGTCCTGACCAGGACACACAGAAATAAAACGAAGTGTTGCAAGTGGCCTTGACCATGCAATAATTTCTGACTACTTAAGCTTATTTAACTCTACACAGAGATGCTAATATCTTTGGACTGTCCTTGATCTAGCTGTCCTGTCCCATCATCCACACGTGGAAACATTTCTGCTCATCCTGGTTCTTATAGTAATGCACCAACATTACAGCACTCTTTGCAGCACATATTCATTGTCAAATTCTCCACACCATTTTCTCTCTCTCGTACCTCACCCATACCTGAGGGAATGCACTCTGCTCATCCAGAAGAGACAGCAGCCCAACTGGTTTGGCCAAGAGCAGGTCCTGCAAGGAAAGGCAAGTTTTTATATACCATTAAAGCAGTACTTTCTCATCTATGCCATCCTTGATGGAGCTTCTTTCCAGATACATCTCCTCCCCATGGTGGAATGAGGAAGTCCCCTCTCTTGGCTGGATAGAGTACCTCACTCTGTCAGTCTTATATCACTCACCAGAATGGGTTCATTATTGTTGAACTTAATAGTTTCCCAAGGCAGCTCTTCTTCTCTGTAGGCAGCCTGCTCCAGCTGGAAAATGTGCTAGGAGAGAGAAAGCAGAAATTGAAGCCTCTAAACTTTGGGCTTAGACAACTCTGAACACCTTCCTCCCCATCCTGAGCAGGGTATGTAGGCATGGCTCTCTTGCTCATGGATCAGGAGCCCAAGATAAAATTGCTATTCCACATGCCCATCTGTAACCTAGCTGCTCACTGATGCTGCATAAAGCAGGAACATCTTTTAGATCACCACAATGTTCACTGGTCCTTACTCTACTAGTCTGGTCACTGCTTGACCTATTCACTCCTGCTTTCCCTGCACAGGTGGTTCCTCTGCTCTGGCAGATTGTTGCTCTACTCTGCTGTGTCAAACACTCTTTCTATCTTTCTAGGCAATGGCCCTTCTTTCCTCTCACTCTTCATGTCCTCTGCTTTCCCCCACCACACCATGCGAGATTACCCACTGTAGACTTACATGGTTGAAGAAATGCTGCAGCTGCTCGTTGGCCAGGTTTATGCAAAGTTGTTCAAAACGATTCACTGCAAAGTTTTCAAACCCAAAAATATCCAATATTCCTAGAAGAGGGGAGATGGAACCTGCAAATTATTCCTGCAGGTAGCTAAATACCCCCAAAATACAACTACTGTCATCTCGCCTTACAGCCCACGAAGCTAAGTTGTCACCTGGAGATCTGCCCAAGTTCCTTTTGGAGAACTCGCTAGGAGATCCCCCACACCAAACCCAGTGGCTCTGCAAAGCCAGAGCATCCCAGAACGACAGCCTCACAGTTACTTCAGACCAGCTGGCTGCCTTTCAGACGCTGTTGACCAGTACCTTCAACACCATCATCTTTTTGAGAAGATAACACTGAATGCAGTCGTCATACCTCATATTGCACTGTTCCTCCATCATGTCTGAAGGATGCATACTTTGATGGCAGAACAGGAGCAAGACAAGCAAAACTCACCTATCTCCCTCAGCTCCACCTCAGGATCCACATTCTCAGCTAGTAGCTCATTGATCTTGGAAACAATCCAGCCAAATACTCGGCCATATGCTACCTTTGCAATGGAGTCTCGAGCATCTGCATAGGGTGAGAGAGAATGACAGTGACTCACTAAAGTTCTCAAAGAAGAGTAGGGGACAGAGCATACAAGCAGTCCCAAAACATCCACCTCAAGCAGTAGTGTCCAATGGTTTATGAAGTTGTTTTGGAGAGCGCAACTAATCTGATATCTGACAATCTTCCCTGCCCTGTGCAAGCATGCACAGAACTCTTCCTTTCTGAAGTCTGATTACAAGGTAATAACAGATAGATGTACTAAAGCCCTTGTAAGATCACATAAAATGGAGAAGTTTATAAAAAAAATCTAGCTGTTCTTTAGAATATCCAGATTTCTTTCCTCTTCTGCCTGTCTGCAGAGTAGAAGCCCTATCACAATCAAAATTCAAGTAACACCTCCAAGTAGCATTTGGAAAACTGAATCGTCACTATAAATACCTAAACTTTCTGCTAAACAATTTCTGCCTCGACGTATTTAAACAAGAAGAATAAAATTGCTGAAAAATGTGCTGATATTTGAAATGGGAGACCTAATCAACACGATCAATTGATGCACTACTGTCTGAAGTGTTTATTTTATTGCCTAGAGAGAGGCAAGAGGAGACATTTGGGAAACTGAAGTAAATAATTCTCAGTTTTCATTTTTTCTTCTACTTGGTTAAGCAATTATCTAGAAATTCTGGGATTTCATTTTTTTTTACATGTCTTTTATTTTAATTCAACCTTTTTTGTGAAGATTATCTTTGTTAATTTCTTTTCTTGCTGAAAGAAAAAGTAACACTTCACATTTACTATTTTAATATACTTTTCCGTCATTCCTTCCCTGATACTGTGCTATGACACTGATAATCTCAGTTATTTCTCCATCTACTACCCAGAAATCTGCACATTGCCAGCACTCTGCAGCAGCCTCCCCCTCTTTTGCGCAAACATCTACAGTTGATTTGAGGGAGAAAGCAAGGATAAACATCTACAGTTGTCTTCAAGGCTGGATTTGAGGGAGAAAGCAAGGATAATTTCGTTGTTTCTCAGCAGCTCTGTGTTCTCTGGGAGATCAAACAAAAGCAATGTTCATGGTGCTATGCATCAAGGAGTCCAAGAGGACAAGCGCAGATATACTTACCTATGCAAGAGAAACAAGGAAGCTGCACTGATAGGAATCTTTGTTACTAAGAAACTGCACATGAATAGAGACACCCTTTCATCGAATGCATGTCAGTCTTTCTAATCAGCACTTCTATGATTTATGTGTTTCTTACCTTCTGCCTGCTGCTTGGTGTGAAAGCGCTGAATCTGCTCCCCCCGGGTCACTGACATTGTGCAAATGAGACATTTCAACAGCTCATCTTCTTGAACTCCAAACTGACCCTTGGAGAAGGGAAATACAGGAGATTAGCCAACACTGAACCCTTATGTGGGGACTATATCTCCCTGAGCATATGGGACACCCAATGTAAGGGAGCCATGATTCCTTGGCATTCCTTTGAGGAAAGGCATTGCTCAAAGGGAGCAATTGCTCAAAGGGAGGCCTTTGAGATTTGCTTCAATATAAATATTACTTTAACATTTGGCAGCATTAAAGATGTACACCCTGAGATCTTCACTATCCCACGCAGTGATCAAGCTCACTCTCGCTCCCTCTTTGACATACTTTACATCTTAATTTCCCAGTGCTGCCACCTTTCACCTCACACAGGAGATATACACCAGTCCCTGATGAATGGTTTAATGACTTATTGTACAGCACCATGATGAGGTGGTTTTACAGGTGCTAAGGAGAGCTTCAACAAACTTTAGACTAGTCACATGAACTCACAGGAACCAGGAACAAAGGGAATACAGATGCAGGTGAACTCCTTAGTAACTGCTTTAACAGAAATTCCCTTCCCTTCCAGAAATTCCCATTAGTGAATAAGTGAAGAGATAAATAAATAAATAAATAAATGGCTGCTGAACAGATGTAGGTGGCTGCTTCGTGAACAGTGTAGGAGGGGAACTGGCAGAGATGAAAGTGAAACAACAACAAAAAAGAACTGTGGTTTCAAATAGGTCAAAATAAAAAGTCACAGAGAAGGCAGAATGGCAGAAATATTTGTTAAATCCTTCTCTTCTGTGTTGTTAACAAAGCAGATAATATATCCCTCCCATATAAGAAGAATTAGATGGTTCAGGGAAATATGTAGTTCTTAATCTGATGTTAATTTGGCCAGAAGAGCAAAATGTTTAATTCAGGATTAACAAAAAATGATAGTAGTTAAGATGGTATCTTTGGCCAGGCTACAAGTCTAGCAAGAAAATAAAACTTGTGTACTGTACACTTGAATTTCCCCAAGGCATCGCACTTGGTATCACATGACTCTTGATTTTAAGAAGTTTGCATTATATGAACCCAACAAGTTAAGTGTAATATTGCCACATGCAGGAAAATATTTCTGGGGAAAAGGAACAAAGGGCCTCAGAATCACTGTACAGTTTATGTGCTGCAAAACTCAGCTCAGTGGTAATATTGTTCCCTAGACACACAGAAGCTGAGAACTGGCTTTTTGGATATCACCAGCAATCCCACAGAGGTAGTCAAGATAGTCATGAGGTCATACTGGGCATTTCTGGAAGAATCTCCTTGTTTTTCAGGAGTTCTCTAGAGAATGAAACTTCTCCTACAATCTCTGGCAGGAGCAGCTCCTGAAATCCCTACAAGAAAACTCCATCATCTTATACATTTAAGAGCAATTCTTAACATAAGTATTGTCTAAAGATGATACAGTCACACAGCTAGTAGGGACCAGTATCATATTGATAAGACTTCTGTCCATTCTCCTTGTGACTCACCGCTGCAGCTTTCAGCCATCCCAGGGAAGCTTCACTCACTTTTACAGACACACTGTTCTCCTGAGGCTCGAAGGTCACATTGCCCAGAGACAAGACACCAGCCAAGATTGCCTGCATGTCCACTTGTTCCTGAAACACACACAGGAGTAACTGAAAAACTGTCATCACTCAGCCTGTAACATATAACATCCATAGTGTAGACACAACCTGCCCCAAAGAGCTTCCATATTTCTTTATCAGAGAAGGTGAAGAGGTGAGGGAAACGCACAGGGAACCTGCAGAAGGAGGCTCTACATAAGACTGCAAGATTCAGATGGTTTGGAAGCAGCATAGGAAGTTCAGAGGGTGGAGAAATGGGAAATAACTGCAGCCAGAAAGAAACCCTACATCCGGAGAGGGAAGCGAGGAGTCCTTGGGACTCACCTGTTCTTGGAAGCCCACCATGTCAAGGGCATTGCAAACCTCTTGATATTTGTGCTTCCAATGCTGAGCTACATCTTCTGTACCAAAGCGTCCACTTATGTACCTGAGAAAGTGTATATTCATATACAATCATCACATAATCAGCACAGCCACTAGCCCTACCCCACAGTAACAAAGCAGATCAGGGACAGTGGAGACATGAATGGGAAAGCTTCTCCAAGGTCATACAAATAGAACGAAAGAAGAGATTTTCAATCTGCTGGCTTCCAAGCTGATCCATAAGATCTCTTCATGTGGCCCCATCCATATCCTCCTCCCGTTTCCATTCATTTGTTCACCCCTGCCAGGCTCTGCTATGCTGCATCCTCCTCCACCCCACACCATGAACACTAATCCAGGATCTGCCTTGGAATTACCTGTACAGTGAGGGATCCAATAGCCCATACATCTCCTTTTTCTCTGATGAAAGCCCAGCAAACATGTAGTAGAAGATATGGAAATTCCTTTCTCCAGTATCTTGTTGTACCACTCGTGACTTCTCCAACAGATACTCACTCAGCTTTGCGCCTTTCACTGCACTCAAAAAGGTAACAAGCCAACCTTCTAGAAATATTAAGTTGACTGAGCTATTCCCCATTATTTTTTGTTAAAAGGAGCATAAGTGCTGCCTAAAATAGGTATCTGGTGTACAACACCCTTAAAGCCTCCCACCTCCCTTGAAGTGGTTTTCCCCATGCTTCCCATCGCCTTAGAGATGTCTCCATTAGAAACAATCAAGACTTCAGGGACAAGGGAGTACAACTGACATCTCTCCTCCGCCTTACCCTAAGGTAATGCCTTTCGCATGCCCCATATTGTCCTAGTCCAGGTCTTATCCTTAAGTCCTAGTTACCATAAGATTTTCTCCGTTGCACACCCTTCTCACAGAGCATCAAGTTTCCAAATTTTACCCTCCACAAGTTCTGACTACTGAGTCCAGTCCCTCCAATGCCTACCCATCCTCCAAACTAGACATTTCAAATGTTGCCCTTGACCTCACCTGTATTCTTCTGGAAACGCAGCTGTATGTATTTTCCAAAACGGCTGCTGTTGTCATTCATCACAGTCTGGGCATTGCCAAAAGCTTCAAGCAATGGATTTACCTAAAAGAGGAAGAGAAATAGCACGAACGCTCTTGAAATTAAGTGATCTAATCTAACTTATTTGGAAAAATCTAAGTTGAGCACTTGAGGATTAGCATGGTTTTCAATTACTGATGGCATAGGAAGCGCTCCATCAGTGCTTATATCATATCCTGGAAAAATGAATTAAAATACAAATATATTCAAATATATTCATAATATATTCATATGAGAGCAAAGAATGCTTATTGGCTGGAGACAAAGGGACTTGGGCTACATGCTGAGTAACCTGCTGAACATAACTTTGCAGCACTGCACTGTAATCCCAAATGGGCTAACTCACTCTGTCTATATATTTGAGATCCACCATGCGTGACACTGCCCTGCAATAATAAGCTGTCCCAGAGCTCCAAGCACAGCACAGAAACACCTCTAAGGCTCCCCAGGAAACGTGAAAACACTGATTTTTTTATGAAGTAGTCCAAGGGCTCGTTCTGCTTATTTTTTCACATGGAAGGTTAAGGTATGATTTGCTCAAAAACTTTTTGGATGGCAATTCAAATGAAAATAATTCAGATTAAAGAGACAGGAGTATATGAAAATCAGACAGAAAAGGTATATTGAAACAGCAAAGATGAAGCTAGCCAGGAATAGCAGGTATGCTCCTGA
Organism: Tinamus guttatus; assembly: GCF_059628265.1. Classification (NCBI taxonomy): domain Eukaryota; kingdom Metazoa; phylum Chordata; class Aves; order Tinamiformes; family Tinamidae; genus Tinamus; species Tinamus guttatus. The sequence goes on from NW_028288618.1 coordinate 257,732, forward strand.
CAGCAAGTGTTTTACTAGTCAAAGAAATGTTTCCAAAAGCTCTGCAGATTCTCCATCCCTGTGTATCACTAAATCAAGATTTTGTATTACAGAAACAAAGAAGTCCCTGTTCTACATTGAACAGGAAGAAGGCGATTCCAAAATCCCTAATCCCTTTTCACAGACAGCATGCTAAAATGATCACAGTGATTATATCATTTAAGAATGAGCCCACTACATTGCAAACAAACAGAACTACCGATCCTGCCACCCCATCTCATTTTTGGTCAGCTATTTCACCATTCTTACCCACTATTTCCTTACAATGTGGCTAGAATTTCCCCCCGCCCCACATCCAGTGTGATAAAGCACCAGGAGGATCCCTGAGCCACGCAGAAGCCACCTTGCAGCATCAATACTTCTCCATCTGTGAATATCACCCCATAGTGACCTACCTGTAAGATCTGCTGCTCCAGCTGTGAGTTGCCTTTACAAAGTTTCATTATGTGCTGCAGCAGCAGCTTGGTACTCTCCGTTTTCCCTGCACCACTCTCTCCACTGCCAAGAAAAGGCAAAGTTAACTTCCACCAGCCATAAAGTGCAGTTGTCCTGTACCTTATATTTCGGTGTCCCATCACTTGAAAGCAACATCTGCTCTATCCAAGTGGTTATGACTTTCTGAGCGACATCAGACATGGTATATCAGCTTGGACCACAGTTTTATTATACAGTGAGCTCCATAAGGTATGGATATGTTCCCAGAGGAACTTTTCCCTGTTCATTGTGATGTTCCACACTATCACATCCAGATGAGATGCACCAGACAGCACACTCACTCTGCTTCATAGGGAAAAACACCCCACGTATCTAGCTCTTGGAAAACAACACCCTTTGAAAGTGTCTGGTTCACAGATTCCCTCGCACATGCTTGAGCTGACAGCTTCCCCTTTCTACAGAGAGCTTTGCCCCATCCACGACTGAGCGCTGATCTCATGACACGCAGCAGTCTCAGACCTGCAGCCTTTCACACATCCATGTGCTTCGGCTGTTTCCGAACACGGGAATGTGGCACGAAGGCCAGCAGTCGAGACATCACACGTCATTCCAGCGTCACATATTCCCAGTGCCTCCACCTCCAAGTCAAGCAGTAGCACGTGAAAAGTTTCCTCAAGCCTGGGAGGACTGGGGATGTACAGCCTGTCAAAGGAGCCCGGCACCATTCTGGTAGAGACCTTTAGCATAAGCATAGGAAGAATGAGATGCAGGAAATGCTGCAGGTATACACCCGAGGGTAGGTCTCTGCTTGCACATCTGACCTTTGAGCTTCCGCTGTGGCTTTACTGCTCGGTAGCTCCCCGAAGCCTGGCGGAACGAGGCGAATTCCACTAGAGTTTTCACACAGAAAGCTCTGGGCACTCAGGCAGTGTGGGCTGCTGACCTGGGCTCTTCTCCCCAAAAGAGAGCCCAGGCAGTGACTGGAAGAGCAGCAATTTTCAGAGGGAGAGCATCATGTTATAATAACTGAACTGAACTTCGGGAATTGTTCTGCTTGGAAAGGAAATACAGAAGAAAACAGTATCTCAGCATGATGCCAGCTGGGAGCCAGGGTCCCAGTTTACTCCTGTCACGGAGCGAGACACTGGTTCCTGGGAGGATGCCAGGACTCACTGCCAGATTCCTTCACAGAAGCCAGTTTTACTCTGTAACATTTCCCGAGCTCACAGCTGCTGCAGCCGTGGGCACAGCACAGCTGCAAAGCATTAGAGGCGTTTAGTCCCGTGACGGATACCTGATCCCAAGCGCGCACCAGGCCGCCATCATCTGAATATGCACAACAAAACAGGACCGTTTCCTCGCTGAGGACATGCCATCCAGACAGTGTCCCTGCCCTGTACATAAGCTGGTTTGTTTTCAGCAACTTCCTTCCTCGGCAAGGCCAAGATAGTGATCAGTGATAGTGATCGACAGTGATAGGTAGTGATAGATACAGATAGTGATCGATGAACTCCACGGCCATGCTCGAGCCCACCTTCACATCCTGCAGCAAGAGGAACAGCATCACTAGGTCTTGCAAGCACCCTTCCTCTCCATCTGCAGCTGTGTACATGCCCCAGACTCTGAAGAAAAGAAAAGCCATCTCCAAGAGATCCGAATGCCCTGCTACAACACGCTGAGGCTGCTACTAAAGCCAGGATGGAAAGTAATAGGAGACAGTGGAAGCTGCAGCAGAAGACAACGCAGTCCTAATGAGCCTTTGTCACCTGGGAGGCAGCTGCTGCGTCCAGCATCAGTTGTAGGCTCTGAAACACGTCCAGACCTCACAAAGTAGGAGTGACTAAACGGAGAACAGGAAAGCCAAAGAGGCTGTGCTTATATCCTGGAGGAAAGCACACAGGTTCATGGTAGACTGCAGATGGGCACTCCAGAAGGGGCTTCCTCCCCCTTCATACTTTCCCCAATCCCAGCATTGCCCATACCAGATAAGTTTATTAGCAAGTACTTTACTGCTTGCATAAAGGAAACCCTGTTATAGGAACGAACAAACTTGTTAACCGGATTGCAGGATGCATAGCAGTAACTCAGATTCTTATCTCTGACACCACAAACTGCTGTTAGGAGATGAGTGAGAATGCTGATTTTTCACAGAACACCTTCAGAGAGACCTGAGATGGTTTTCCATCTCCCACAACAATTTCTGTGACTTTTTGCATTCCTAGGAGCCTCTTCTACATGTTGACTCCATGGCCATAACTTCTCATGTGTTTGGTGAACAACACACTTCACATAAAGCACAGACATGGGTGATGCACAGCTAGAGAAACAGGAGGGCCTAGACCTTTAGGGGCTACTTCCAGTCCCACAGAGATGCTCAAGAGTGATTCAACGGGTCATTTCCCTAACACGTAGAATGAAAATATTGATAGCATGGTCAGATTACCAACCTAAAGAAGAGAATTAAGCAGCTGCCCATTAACATTTCAGCTGAGGTGGCGTTTTGAAGTCTAAGCTAATCACAGTAGATAATTAGCTAGCACTCTGAGGCTTTTCCTGCTACCTGATGCCATCTGTGGCCTGGCACGGTTCCAACACGGCAGCGGTGACATCATGGGGTGAAGTGCTCACGACACTCCAACACTTGGTCACAAGAAACTCTGTTTGCCTTCTAATACTAAGAACTTCCTGGTAGAGTAAGATTTTTCGTGACCAAATTCCTAAAGGGCTCCTCGTAAACAAGTTTTCCTTACTCGCGCTTTGTCTGTCCGTCCTTATCACCTCCACGCCACGCGGGGCAGGCGCGCAGCTTCACCCCAGCAGAGCCCCTTACAGTTTCTTTGCCCGGGGCACGTCAGTCTCTCCAGCGCTCTGCCCTCCCCAGCCAGCCGCTTTCAACCCAACACAGTTTGTTTTTTCTTTCCCCCACAAAAGCTGTTTCATCTGCTCTCCGAGCCGCTCCCGAGCAGAGAGGCGCCTGCAGACGAGGCTGGGTTTCGACTCGCCGAAACCTTTGAAGCGGAGGGAGCTTCGCCTGCACCGGGGAGCTCTTTGAAGGGGGAGGCAGCAGCTGGAGCTGCCTGGCGGCAGGAGGGCTACCCGGGCCATACACAGGCTGGGGGCCCATGGGGACCCTTGGGGACACGGTGGCCCTCACCTGATGACGATGCACTGGCTGCGGGGCCCGGCAGCGTGGCGGCCCAGCATGGCGTGGTAGGCCCGGTCAGCGACGGCGAAGATGTGGGGCGGCAGTGTACCCTGCTCGTGGCGCCGGTATTGCTCCGAGATCTGCGGGGACACAGCGGGGCAGAGCGGGGAAGGGGCGCGGGGGGCAGCCCTGGGCGGGCGCGGGGATCCCCGCAGCGGCGGCGCTCACTGACCTCCCGGCCGTAGAGCGGCAGGCGCTGGAAGGGGTTCATGGCGATGAGGATGTCCCCGACGTCGGTCTGGCGGCCCAGGGAGAGGAGGCACGAGGGTGAGCGCCCGCCGGCCCCGGCCCCGGTCCCGGCCCCGGCCCCGCACTCACGTAGACCTCCTGCCGCAGGAACCGCTCCCGCAGGCTCCCCAGCAGCGCCGCCTCGTCCAGCTCCGCCAGCGCCGCCAGGTCCCCGGCGGCCCCGTCCCGCGGGCGCCGCTCCGCCGGCGACACCATCCCGCTCCCGGCGTGTCCCGGCCCCGGCCCGCGCCCGCAGCCCGCCCGCCCAGGGCCCCGCGCTCCGCCCCGGGGCCGCCCCCGACGGGGCGGAGCCGCCGTTTGAACGCGGGGCGGCGGCAGCGGCCGGGCCGGGTCGTGGTGCAGGTAACGGGCGGCGGGTCCCTCCTGCCGGCCCCACGTGGGGCGGCGGGGCCGGGGAGCTGCGCTGTGGGGCCGGGGGCCGCTGTGGGTTGGCGGAGGTTGTGGGGCAGCGGTTGCTGCTGGGCGCTGGGTTGGGCTGTGGGGCGATAGGCCGGGCTGTGGGGTGGTGGGTGCTGTGGGCCCAGCAGGCAGGTGCTGTGGGGTAATGGGTGCTATGGGGTGACAAGCTGATCAGTGAGGCTGGGATTCTGTGGGTCTGGTGGGCAGGTGCTGCAGGGCACGGGCAGTGTGTGGCTGGCAGGCAGGGCTGTGGGGCAGCTGGCTGCTCCTCAGCCCTGCTAGGAGATATGGCTGTGTGGATTTGAGCCCCCCTGCCCTCCCCGAAGAGTGCCCGGGGGCCAGAGGGAAGCAGGTTGTGTTGCTGAGACCTCGGGCTCTGGGGTGCCTGGCTGTGCCCTGGTCTCCCATGAGCCCAGTTGGGGTCTGCTGGCCCCCATGGGCACCCACAGCAGCACCCGGCTGCTCTGAGGAGTGTGAGGTGGCTCTGCCCAGGGCAGAGGTGGGAAGGGGAGGCGCTGGCTTTAGATAAAAAGCAGAAGGAGGCTGCAGATAGCGATGACGCTGCACAGGCCTCTTGCATGCGGGATGCTGCTCCGTGGAGGGCAGAGAGCCACAGAGCTGCAAGCTGCCGGGCTGGGGACGCCCGGGGCTGTGTGCTGGCCTTCCTGCAGCTCTTCCTCACGTGGCTGAGGAGTTTTAGCTTTTTCATGGGGAAGATGAATGGCAGAAGGGAGGAAGTGACAGTCAAACTGTCAAAACTTGTGAAAATGAGGAAGTGGAGGGAATCATAGAATCATAGAATGCTTAGGGTTGGAAGGGACCTCTAGAGATCATCTAGTCCAACCCCCCTGCACACGCAGGGACACCTAGAGCACGTGGCACAGGACTGCATCCAAGCGGGTTTTGAAGATCGCCAGAGAAGGAGACTCCACAACCTCTCTGGGCAGCCTGTTCCAGTGCTCTGTCACCCTCACTGTTAAAAAAATTTTCCTTAAATTCCTGTGGAACTTTTGGTGCTTCAGTTTCTGGCCATTACCTCTAGTTCTGTCAGTGGCCGCCATTGAAAAGGGACCAGCACCATCCTCTTCACTCCCTCCCTTGAGGTACTTATAGACACTGATCAGATCCCCTCTCAGCCTTCTCTTCTCCAGGCTGAACAGGCCCAGCTCCCTCAGCCTCTCCTCATAGGGCAGATGTTCCAGGCCCCTGATCATCCTTGTAGCCCTGCGCTGGACTCTCTCCAGCAGCTCCACATCCCTCTTGTACTGTGGAGCCCAGAACTGGACACAATACTCCAGATGCGGCCTCACCAGGGCTGAGTAGAGGGGCAGGATCACCTCCCTCGACCTGCTGGAGACGTTCTTCTTAATGCACCCCAGGATCCCCTTGGCCTTCTTGGCCACGAGGGCGCCTCATGGTCAACTTATCATCCACCATGACACCCAGGTCTTTCTCCTCAGAACTGCTCTCCAGAAGGTCAGTCGCAGGAAGTGGAAGCAACGCTCCCTGAGGATCATGTGGTTTTCCCTGTAGGTGCCCTGGTGAATTGCTGCCCTGCTTTGGAAACAGACCAAATGACAGAGCCTTTGCAAGAGGTCCTGCACACTCAGTACATGTGTGTGCCACTCTCCCCTGCTCGCTGCAGGGGCCCAAATCAAAGAACCCCATGAGCCAGATCAGGAATCTGCCCTCCGCTCTGCACAGAAATCGCCAAGCTGCGTGTCTAGCTGTGTGCGCAGGATCAGTCCTAACTGCAGGCTCTTCTTCCAGGGCTGTTGGACCTGTTTTTGTCTTAAAAGACCCATTGGTTTCTCTCTGGTTGGGGTACGACAGTAGGAGAATGGAGCATGTGGCTGAAAGCCCCTGGGAATGTCACTAACCTTGGAGACAGGGTGCAGTGCGAGGCACATGGCCTTAGAGCTGACGTGCTGGGTTGTTAAGATTTCAGGAAAATATCAGGGGTGGTTGGGCTAAGGTAATAAAGGGAGGTTTCTCTTGTTACTTTTTTTTTTTTTTGAGACTGTTAAAATATTAAGAAGCAATTCAAGTATTTCTAACAGAACACGGAGTAGCTAACTGTACAGAAAGTCTAATCATAACTTTTATTCTGTGTCTGGAAAGAAGCAAGCTGACCTGCTCATGCCATCGCTAGATAAAGCATTTTCTGGTCTTCCTGCAGATTTAGGCTGCCAAAGGTGGTAAAGGGTTCACAATCTCAAGGGTTCACAACAAGCCTTCCCTGCCTAAAACTATGCGATGAGTGGTTATTCTGGTCTTGTTTGTGAGCACTCTGCAACTTCATGCTGATGCTGAGCTCTTGCTTATCTGTTATTAGCTTTATCCGTACTCTCTCTCTCTAACTAAATGAGGCATCACATCTGCCCTATTAGAATGGCAAAATTGTTGTTTCCTGAATGGATGAGAAGAACAGTGTGATTCATGGCAGTTGCTTGGTCTTTCTCATCTCTAAGACCACAAGCAACTGTTAGAAAAAACACCAGTTTCTTAGAGAACCTCTGGGAAAAGCGCATAAGAGCTCTCTGTCTCTCCTCTCCCAAGATCAATTCTATGGCTGGTTTCTACTTACATTTTCTGCTTCCACTCACTAACTTCCTTGATTTTTATTGAGAATGTTACATAAAGAATTAGGCAAAACACGGGCAGCAGTAGCCTGTGGGCTAGAAAATGTGGGGTTGAGTGCTTGGGATTTGCTCCCACCCTGCCGCAATGTGCAAAGGTTTCTCTTGCTTTCACAGTCCGAGCTTTCTAACGCTGTTCCTCTGGTTGAAGCAGGGCTGCTGTTATCTGCAGGCAGGAATGTCCAGGGAAGCTGTTAATGACCGTGGCTCCTAACTGATTTCCTAATCCCGCAGCAAAGCCTAGATGTGTTGCTCTACATAGGTCATGCGTTTGTCATGTGTTGGTCTCTCTTGGCTCTTCAGGATACTCTTCTCTGTATCTTGGCCCTGTGTCTGCCTTGAGTGACTCAGCCCTGATGTTAATGGCTGGAGTAAACACCGTCGAAGAGCAGAGGGCCCGTTGGGGCAGGAAGCGCAGCCGGACGGCCAAGGAGCTGCTGGAAACTGAACACCAGTATCTTGGGCAGCTGGATCTGGTGGTCACAGTGAGTATTCTGGCTCCCTTAGGTGCGTGGGTGCTTTCAGGCAGCATGTTCTCATTGGGAAGTGCTGCAGAGCAGCACTGTGCATCTGTGGCATGGGACATGTCCCCACCTTTCACATTGTTGGGACTGAAAGGTACTTTTTACCTCCTCTGTTACATTTGATGGTTTGTGCTTTTTGGCCCCTTGGCTTTCGTCCATATCCAGATGTAAGTCACAAAGCTGTGGATGTAGGGAGCACATGACTTGAGATGTTTGAGATCTTTGAAACAGAGGGACACAGAGGGGGCAAAGAGAACAGACATGGTTAAAAACACGTGCATCGAGGAATAGTGAAATAGACCCAGTCAATCCTGTAGAGCTGTGTTAACTGTTTGATAAGTTCTCTTTTTCCTGCTTAGTTCTTCGTGAAAATTTTAAAGGCCAAAGGGACGCTAAAACCTGCTGTGCTGGAAACCATATTTGGACCCCTAGAATCCATATACGAGGCCAGCCAGTAAGTGAACCTTCTGATACAGTTTCTTCAATTACATGGGGAGGATTCTATACTAATGAGGAAACAAGATTTCAGGAAGTAAACCTAACGTCTCGGGAAACAGGCATATACTTCTAGCAGTGCTAGCCCTGGTTGCACTTGGAGATGTACCAGGTAACTGCTGTTTTCTATCCACACATTTGGATACCTTGCTGTCTGGACAGTGATTTTTTAACTCAGTAAATCTGCAGTATGTTTTTGAAAGGAATACTTTCTACAGATGACATTGTGAACATTATGTACATGCTCTGGATGGAAAACAAGATGTGAGGTGTTGGCTGACAAACACAAGTCAGTATAGGAATTAATCACAGGGAACTGGGAAAATGTGGTAAGGGATGTATCCCTCCATAGTTTTCTTTCCTCCTACGCACAGGGTTTTCTCACTTCACCTGGAGAGAGGGAATTTGGGAATAGGACTGGAAAATTTATGTCAGAAACTGGAGCTTTATGGTCACTATTCTGAGAATTTGGAGCAGGCAGATAAAACCTTGAAGGTAAGCGTTTCCTATCTCCTTCCTGTTTTCTTTTCTTCCTTTCCCTTTTTCTTACTTCTGTTTCTGGAGTGATAAGTTTTCTTCCTCTCTCTGTGCTGCTGCTGCTATTCACAAGTCTCTCTGTCATGAAACTTATTTAAAGTTTCAAATTTTTAATGCTTGTTGTTTCCAGCATGCCTTTTTTTTCCCTTTTTTTTTTTTTTTTTGAGGGAGCAGAGCTTTACTCAATGATTCCAGTGGAATATCCTTTTTTCCTTCCCCCACTTTTTTTATTCCTTTCTACAATAGAAAATTTTGCTTTCCCTCCCTCCTTGCTTATTCTTTTCCTTTTCCCCTTTCTACCTCCCTCTTCAGATGGTCTGTCTTCCAAGAGATTTCAGGATATATTTTGAACTCCTGAAAACTCTACCTGGAATTCATGCCACCTGCCTACAAGTTCTTGTCAGAACTCGTTCACTGCTATAGGAAATATTCTAATATGTTTCTGCCCTGCTTCTATTCATATGCATTCACTTTTGATATGAAAAATGAGAAGGGAAAAGTAAGCCAATTTGAGTACTTCTTTTGAAGAAATAAAAGCGCAAGGTTGGTGATAAAAGCCACTGATGGGCTCTTTGCTTTTTACCTGTGTAAAATACCCTTGCTTGTTTTCTTTGCTTCTATGTGCCATGTAAACTAGCTTTATATTGCTGTGCATGAACGGGGGATGTCACTAACATTGCCCTCAGGGAAAATGATGGTTAGGAGAAAGCAAACAGTTTGTCCGTGGCCACAAAGGAAGTACCAGATGGTTGTGTTTAGGACTAGAATTCTGCTTTTGAAGTTCAGGCACAGGACATTAAAGTCTGTGCTTATATTTATTCTGTACTCTCAAGCTCTGTGCTCTGTCCCACATAGGAACAGCTGAAGAAGAATAAGTCATTTCGACGCTTTAAGAAACTCCAGGAGTCTCGACCTCATTTTCAAGGGAGGAAGCTAGAGGATCTTCTTCCTTTGCCCCTGAAGAGATTGCACCAGTAAGTAAGCAATTCTGAGTGCTCTACATGACAGGAGCTCTACCTCACAGTTCTTTGAACATACTCATTTTATTTTCATATTTAGTAATGAAGTTCATATATTTGGAAGCCACTTCCTGGAGAGGTGATAGAAACAACCATTTATGTTGAATAAGTTCACAAAACTCTCATAGTTCAACATTTACATAGGAATGTCTTCAGTAATGGACAAAACTCTCCCAACTATTGGGTTTTAATAATAATTTAATAATTTAATAATACTAATACTATGTTCCCTGCCCACATTCCCACACTAAAAAAAACACAAAGACATTGCTATAAATTGGAGGATTAGACCTGTTATTAAAATATCTTTCATTAACTGCAGCCATTACTCCAAAGAACAGAACAGCAGCATATTACTGAACAAACATATTGTTTTATGAAATTAAGGAAGGTTTCGAGAAATTACAGAAAAAGACAAAAAAACACAGACATCTTGCATCTGTATCTGATGGGCTGGATGTCAGTATGTGCCAGTAGGATTGCTGGACACAGAGATGTTTCTTTAGTTTACTGACAATCTGTCTAGAAAATTCTTGGCTCTTATTTTTCTTTCTAGATGCACACTGGTGTTGTCTTGGTTCTGGCTTGTGTGTGGCAAGGGGATTGCAGCAAAGGGCATTAAAAACTATACATAAAAATTATATAAGTTATGTAATTAGTGAACCACATGTCCAGAGAATGGCAGAACTGGTCTGCTGTCCAGGATGGAGGAATGTGGGAGGACAGGCTCTTGATGAAAGCAGAGACCCCCTGGCACAGATGGCACAGTTCTCACGTGAAGAAGGCCTGGGTGTCACAAATGTAAGAGAACATAATGTGATAGACTTATGGAAAAAGGGGAGGCAGTTTATTGGATGCCTTGATAATAACAGGGCTAAAATCAGAGGTGGCTTGGCCCTTCAGGTTCAGATTGCATAGCCTGGAAAAAAAATCATCACCATCTTTCACAAATAGGAGTGGCTGCTGTTTCTGGTGTCTCTTTGTGAAATAAAACTGCTCCTTCTATCTTAGGTACAAACACTTTCTCAGAGACCTGCTGGAGAACACCAGCCCAGACAACACAGAGTACCAGAAACTTGCAAGTATGTTCCTCCTTATAAATCCTGGTATCTTTATTAGTTAAACTCCTTGCTGATTCTAATCTTCCATCTACTTTCCACGGGAAAAAAACAAAGCCCTCTTCTGCCTGAGGTTTTAGGGCATTACTGCTTCCAATCACCATTTTTTATCCAGAGCTATATCCCAGGAGGCAGGTACAGGAAATAGCAATGGAGAGCAGCAGACAGGGGGAAAGGTCTAGAGGTTACATCAGAAAAACGAGTGCTCTTTTGGTCCTCTCCTTCAATTTTTTCCTAGGCCCTTTATCATCTATCAGCAGTCAACATTACTTGCAGTGAGGCGTTTTTTTCCCCTTCAAATTCAGAAAATTCTTTGTTTGATATCTCACTGGCAAACATATGTCTTTTCAGAACCATAGAAGTTTGGTTGAAAGGGGCCTCTGGAGGTCTAATCTCCTGCTGAAATTTATGAGCAACTTCATTGCTGATACTTGGTTTAAAATAGTAATTTCTTAATTTCACCATTCTTTTCACACCAAGATAGATGAAGAATAGCATGTACTCATGCAACTTCAGAATATGCTGCTGTAATTTCAGAGGCTGTGAACTGCGTTTCTGAGGTATCTCGATGGGTCCAAGATGTCATTCGTAACAGAGAGAACTCACTGCAACTACTTCGGATTCAGAAACTGCTGAAAGGACAGAAGACCAAGGTCTTGGCACCGGGTGGGTCTTACAAACAGCTCTGCTTTTCCTGTTAGATCGCGATACCTGAAACGCACCTGAATTGTCTTCATGTCTGACCCAAATCATACTGCCCAAATTCCAGATAGGTGGTGAAGGAACGTAACTAGTCAGTAGTCATGTAGAATGTAGCTAGTAATTACTTACCTGGGCACTTTTAAAATGGAAAATGAGTAATAAAAGTGTCTTTTGGCAAGAATAAGCAGCAGCTTAATTGCCTGACCTTCAGATAGAAGTTGATGACACGTAGCTCAAAGTTAGTCACTGAGAGTCCAAGGAGGTCAGGAGAGCAACTGTTAGGTGAGAATGAGAGAAAGACTTGGATTTTGGGAGAACGTAAGTAGCAGTGTTCTCCCTCTCCATGCACGAACTGCATACCCTTTTTGAGTGTTAAGGGCTTGGTGACTGTGTTGTTTTATTTTAAGATGCATGAACCACACCCTGTACATGATAAGAATCTTTTATCTGCATGGTTTAAGTGCCACAAACCAGAGTATTTGTGTTGACAGCCACGATGTATATGGTGACAGTCACTGGCATGCAAGGTCATCTCCCTGGATAACAGATTTTTCTTGTGTGACCGTGTTCTCCATGCCAAGAGCATGCTCCAACTTATAGACGGAGGAAACGTTTCCAGCCTGGACACTTGTGAAATGGTCGCTTGGAGAAGAGTCTTGAAATTGCTCTGTTTAAGGGTCTCCAAGACATAGCTCCAATCTGAATGTGGTTGTTGCAATGTGTGTACGTTGTTGAGTGAAGGTAGAAAATATGTTTTCTGTGGTGCTGTAATGCCTTTTTTTGGCCAGTAATTTACAACTGTCTGTTTGTCTGTTTCCCTTGCACGCTCAGGGCGCTGGTATATCCGGGAAGGCTGGCTGTTGGTGGTGCCTTCAAAGGGAGAAGAACTGAAGCACAGAATGTTCTTCCTTTTTTCTGATATCCTTATTGTAACAAGGCCCTGCCATCCGCTGCACCTGTTAAACTCGAACAAATTCACATGCCAGGCTGTCTACCCACTTCAGGAGTGCACTGTGGATAAAGTGTTTGGCCATACACAGAGCCAGGGAGGGCTTCTCAGTGTAAGCGTTTGGTAGAAAAAAAAAACATTAAAAAAACAAAGCACATGAGGACTGACGTTGCCCACTTTCAAGCACCCTGTTAAGCACAGGAACCCAAGGGAGCTGTCACCTGTAGCATGGATGGATGCCTGCAGTAAGACAGGTTTTGCATTGGGTCTGTACTGTCCAGTCTCTGGTTTTGCCTAGTGCCACTGTTTGTTTTATTAGGGGGGAAAAAATAGTGGAAATCTGCATGCAGGGCTGAGTTGGAAGATCAGTGGGCATGTCTCTCCTTGTGTCGGAGTTGCCACCTTGGCAAGGGTTGGTACAGAGCGACACCAGATTCTGCTTCTCTTCCAGCTTTCCTTTCCACACAAGACACTTTTGTTGATGTCCAGTGATCAACAAGATATTAATGACTGGTATCAGAGTCTGAAAGCTGCAATCAGGTGAGCTTTTCACCTTGTAAATGCTGAGGGAATGGGGTAGAACACAAAAAGGATCTCATGGACCTGTACAGCTGCATCTATCATGGCTGTAATGAGGAAGAGTTGACTGACAGCCAGAATGCGTGTGTGGTGACCTTTCCTTTTGCTTTTCTCTACAGGCAGCTGAAAGCCTGACCCATTGGAGTACAGGACAATCCAAGAGGGCAGCCTCCCTTCGTGGCAGAAGCATCGGCCTGTAGCAGAACAGTTGCATTCAGAGGGACTATGCACGGTGCTTGTGAGACTGAGAGCTTTGTCAGCTGTCCTAATCTCAATACGCCTATCAAAAAAGCATATGCACAGTAAGAATCTATATATTAAGAATTTGGATCCAGACTTTTCCCATACTTAGAAGCTTCTAGCTTTTTTTACACTTTTCTTCCTTGAGTTATTAAGGACACCTAGAAGAGGCTCTAGTTTGCTTTTCCTCATTAAACATTTTTATCCAATTGTCTTTCTAAATTGGTGTTTTCACACTTGTGTTTCTACACAAACTTGTATGTCTGCCTTCTCTTGCCTCTGGCTGTTACAGATCAGATCTTTTACATATGAGCAACACAGGCATAGCAGTATTTTGAGCTTGCGTTAGAGCTAGTGCCACACTAATCTAATTACTCCCTTGAGGATTTTTTTTCTTTAATGATCATAGCCTTTGATTTTTTTATCGAAACAGTCTGTCAGTCGCTATCCTTTCTCCTCTTAGCAAGTGACAGATGGGCATACATTTCAACTTCACCCTTTAAGATCTTACCTGTCAGTTTTTCATTAATCCCACTGAAAAGCTGTTTTGCTAACGATGAGAATAAACTGGTAGGTACCACACTCGTGGTAATGCAGCTGAACATGGCTTTTGGGCTTCTGATCTGAATTCTAAGAGACTGTGCAGGTGAAAGAGAACTGTCCTCTGCCTTCCAGGTTTGTAGGAACCGTATCACACCAAAACTCCTCAATGAAAAGCTGGGGTCACATCTGTCCTCACACAAGAGTCATCCCCCGAGAACTAAACTCAGCATACTGACTCATCAGCTTGCTGGTAATGCACTGGATATCAGTTTATCGGGGTGAAAAATGTATTCAAGGAGGAAAAAAAAAAGAGATAGAAAAGATAATGTAGAAGCTACACAGTAGTAGCAGTCTTGTACATCTCTTCTGTTGAAGAGAAAATTGTTTGAACAAGATGTTAGGTCATCTACAAACGGCACCATTTCAAGGTCAGTAGAAGCGCACTCTCTCTGAGACTTTTTGGTAATAACCCCCCCTCCTTTCCCCTTCTTTTGCCAAACAGCACTGTGCATCCTTAACTTCTCACTGGAACTATCAGTGGAACAGAGAGGTGATGCTCTGTGAAATAAGAATCCAGAACAGAATGCTACCAAAGTGCAAGTTCTTTTGCATCATTAGGACTTGCCTTCTATACAGCTCGCACCTTGTTACATACTCAAGGATGACATTACTCAGCACCCCCAGCTTGTGAACCTGGAGGGAGCTTTCAAGCACAAATCAATGGTCACATCTCCCAGCAGTTACAGGGTTATTCAGGCAAGCACAGCTCTGAATGTCTGCACAGTGGCTTCTAATAGCGGCTGAGCAGCTCAGGCAGGGAGATACAGGACCAGAAATTGAAACCAAGGTTTTGGTTGTAATAAATAATTACAGCACAATGTACACAGGAATATAATCAAAACAGTGTTAACCTCACTTTCTGAATAGCGTTTATTTACACAAAGAGCATTAACTTCTCAGCTTGATTTCCTTCTCTTGCTGAATTGCTATTAAGCCCCAGGAAGGAGGAAGTAAACCTTGAGCTTGTGCGTACTGTTAGAATAATTCAAAGCTTGGGATCAATGCTGAGGCCTCCTTGGACGCTTTCAGTGCGTGTGCTCTGAGATGGCGTGGAGCTGCCCCTGCAGACGAGCCTGCCAGCCTCGTGTACAAGTGGCTCATGCCAAGCCCCATCCCCACACTTGCGTGAGGCTTCCTTGGGGAAGGAGACGGGGACCTACACGGCGGTGCCCTCGGGGGCGCGTGTGGCCCGCTGCATGTCCTCCCGGTAGCCCTGGAGGAGCTGGTTGAGCAGCGTCTTCCCACTGTCGGGCTGCGGGCGGATGAGCGGCGGGAAGGGGTTGCCCTTGAGCTCGATGACGGCCATCTTGGCACGGTCCATGGTGTCGCGGTTGGGGATGTGCAGCATGCGCGTGTACTTGCCGGGGTGCGGCTGGTACCGTGGCGCCAGCACCTTGAACAGCTTGTGGATGAGGTCCTTCTCCTGCAGGGCGGAACGCACAGATTCGGTACCGCCACCGGCAGGGCCGGCGCCGGGCCCCGGCCCCGCTCCGTACTTACCGTCAGCCAGAAGTCCGCCATGCGCATGGCCTTCTCATCGCGGTCGCCCCGCTTGGCGTAGTCGATGAGCTGCGGGGAGAAGAGAGCCGTAAGGAAGCGCCCTGAGGCCGGTCCCGGTCCCGGTCGCCGCCGCTCACCCGCTCCGCGTAGTCGCGCATCTCATCGGCGCGCGCCCACGGCGCCTCGATGCGCTCGTGCCGCACGAGCGCCGTCACCAGGTTGCGCAGCAGGTCGAGGCGCGAGCGCGGGCTGCCGCCGAGGCGCCGGTACACGCGCCCGTGCGAGATGGCGACCGCCGCCGACAGCCGCATCCCGCCGCCCTCCCTGCCACCGCCGCAGGGCACCACGGGAGCGCCCTCCTCCCGGCAGCCCCCGCGCGGCGCGGCGCGCCGGCAGGCCGCGGGGGACGCCGGGAGTTGTAGTTCTGGGGGGGGGGGAGGTGCCGCGAGGCATGCCGGGAGCTGTAGTTCCATACCGGCCGGGCGCCATTTCCTGCCGCCCGCGCCACGGCGGCTGAGCGGGCAGTACCGGGGCTCGCGGCGCGCACCGCCCGCACGGGCCGTTTCTCTGAGCGAGGCAAACGCGAGGCAGGGCAATGGGTGCCCGATCCTTCCTGTGTCACCTCTTCCCCCCAGTCTCGGTGACAGGATGTGAATGGAGCCTCATGCTCCATGTCTCATCCCCAGGTTGCGTGGGGAAGTTCCAGGAACAGGGTCATGTTGTGCTCAGCCAGTGTTGGTACCACCACCATAACCCCAGAAGGGCATAAACACCTGATTTCCACAGGGACACGGCATATTCTGCAGGAACTCATGTCCTCACCATCCCACCCTCGGATGTGCGTGGTTGTGTGACATTGCAAGATGTTGGAAGGGGGTTTCCTCCTGCTTCCGAGCAACATTCCCATTTTTCAGGACGTAGCTTATGTAACAAAAGCAACTACCAACAGCATAAGA